>NC_066546.1:15902473-15942473 GCF_024679095.1 Eriocheir sinensis | reverse complement strand
TACACGACATTCACCTTAACCTAGGAACCTATTAACCATTACAACCAGACCCAATGATATGTTCAGCAGGTGATGGGTAAATGTACACACTCAGCCATTAACAAACTGCAGCTCTTACTTATCCTCCTGGCCAAAAATCGGAACATGAGCTAAATTTAGATGCAGATTCCTCCACCTACACGACATTCACCTTAATCTAGAAACGTATTAACCATTACAACCAGACCCAATGATATGTTCAGCAGGTGATGGGTAAATGTACACACTCAGCCATTAACAAACTGCAACTCTCACTTAGCCTCCTGGCCAAAAACTTTTATCTTACGGCGCGCGACCTTAAAGCAAATATGTCGCTACTCCACAATAATTTTCTCTCTCTGTCTCTCTCTTTTATCTCTTTCTCTCACTCACTCATAGTATCTCTTATCTTACTATGCGACTCTACCTGTCCACAAATTTACCTGTACGCTCATACCATTCCAACAAGACCATTAGCATTACCTTCACACTCAACACCTGTCGCATGCACGCAAAACTTCGTAAGCAGAGCACTAATCAACCTTCACCTTTATATAAACCCACTCTACAATAAGCCTGCAACGTCCGCTTAACTACTATTTCGGGACCTAGCACCCGCCTCTTCTTCCTCACCTGCCCGGGAGTTCACCTTTGCCTGTCTCTTTAGTATTCCGGCTTAACAAACTTCCTATTCCTTCAGTCGGGTGGCCGGGTCTTCTTGGGGCTTTGAACGCCCAGGAAAGTTATCCAGAAATCGTCTAACGTCACGCTCCGGACTGGAGATGTTATTTGGGGGCTGATTTTAGTTTGGTTGACAAGTTAAGTGAGGCTTCGTGAAAAGGTTGGGCCAAGTTTCTCACCGGATTAAAGTTCAGCGTCGATTTTTCCTTTTCTTCATCGACAATTATAATCCTGAAGTGTGTGTGTGTTAGGAAGGCTTTTGTATTCCTTGGTTAAATGATACGATTTCTATTCCTTGCTTCTTTTCTGTTCTTATTTCCGATGTTGATCCTTCCACAGTGTCAATTTCCTACATTATCAGTAATTATAATCCTGAAAGGGTGAAAAATATAACAGTCCTTGTGTCGTTGGGTTTAACTGATACTATTATATTCCTATTTGTTTTGTTTTTTCTCTATTCTAATTTCCGAGTTTAATTCCTCTAAAGCGTCAATTTCCTTCATCATGGACAATTATAATCCTCAGGTATGTATAAGGACGGCTCTTGGATCGCTTGGTTTTAGTGACACATTTTCTTTTCCTGGAATCCATTTTTTCTCTTTTCTAATTTTCAAATCTCCACTTGAACGATGACTACCACACACGGATTTAACGACACGGAGAAAGGACAGCTCCCGTACTCAGCAACCTTTGGCTTTCATTATTATTCTACACCTTGATTTCAAACTTTCTTTTTATCTTCAGTCTCCGCCAGAAGGACACGAGACGCGATTAGCCACAGAAACAGGATAATAAGTGAGGTCTTGTAGAGTCCAACAGTTTTGATTTTACTAATTCTATTTTCTTTATGACTGATTAATTTTTCTTTCTCAGCCTCCGCAGGGAAGACATAGGGAAAGAAACTGAACAGAAAACGGACAGAGAGAAAGTGAGGGAATGAGAGAAAGAAGCATAGTTAAAGAGGGAAAGAAAAGTGAAGACAAAACGGAGAGAGAAAGAGTGAGGGAGTGAGGGAGGGAAGAGGAGAAGCAGACATAGAAGAGTGAGAAAGGTGAAAGCAAAAGGGCGAATATAATTAGGGAGAGAGAAAAGGAGAGCGAAATAGGGAGAGAAAAGTGAAAGGAAGAACATTGACGTCTTTAGGAAGAGAAAAAAAGAAAACAGAAAAATGGCAAAGGAAAAAAAAGAAACTGAGGGGAAATAGAAGTCATGGAAATGAGGAAAATAAAAAAAAGAACAATCGGAAAAGGAGAGACAAAGGAGGGAAGGAGAGGAGGAAAAGAGGAAAGAAAGCAAGGGACGCACCGTTAATTACTCTCTTTTACCTGCATTTCTTTAACACCTTGATTAGATCGCCTCTTTTATCCCTCTATGCTTCCTTATGCTCTTGTTTTGTCTCCTTCATAATGACCTCTCTCTCTCTCTCTCTCTCTCTCTCTCTCTCTCTCTCTCTCTCTCTCTCTCTCTCTCTCTCTCTCTCTCTCTCTCTCTCTCTCTCTCTCTCTCTCTCTCTCTCTCGTATTATATTGGTGTCTTCATAGATTTTTGGGATGCTGTGCTACATCTTTTCCTCTCCTCCTCCTCCTCTTCTTCTTTCTCCTCCTCCTCCTCCTCCTCCTCCTCCTCCTCCTCCTCCTCCTCCTCCTCCTCCTCCTCCTCCTCTTCCTCTTACCCTCACCTTATACTTCCTCTCTCCCGACATAATTTCCAAGGGAGGATTTTCCTTTGTTATATCCTGCCTCTCAAGTTTATATAGGAGTAAAAAATGATAACAGTAGTAACAAGAACAAGAACAGGATAAGATCTCAACTCCTCTCTCAACCTCTTCCTCTTCCGCTCTCTCTCTCTCTCTCTCTCTCTCTCTCTCTCTCTCTCTCTCTCTCTCTCTCTCTCTCTCTCTCTCTCTGGTAAATAGGATGCCGCAGAGAACAAATATAAATCTTACGTGAGATTACCAACTATAGTTTTTTGTGCCCTTTTTTCCAGCCTCTTCCGTAAGCCTTACTAGAGGACAAATCCTCTTGCCTCTTTGTGCCACAGTGGTCTTTGTGTGTGTGTGTGTGTGTGTGTGTGTGTGTGTGTGTGTGTGTGTGTGTGTGTGTGTGTGTGTGTGTACTAGGCCGTAAAAAGCTACAGTAACGATGTTCATACGTTTCAGTGGACTGCGTGAAGTTACGGTGAGGTCACACACGCACACGCACACGCACACACACACACACACACACGCACACACCACTAGCCACTCACTACCACACCTGAACTCAACACCATCATATGTTACCTGGCTTTCCAACGCTGTATTTCCCTTTTTGTTCTTCCATTTCCCCCCCACGTGTGTATATAAAAATATATATGTATGCATGTATGTCCCGTCCTGCGTGCAAAGCCATTGTATGAAAGTGTAATTCGGAGTAATGTATTTAGCTACTCACCATAGAGGGAAAAATAACACGTACATTTGATGCGTTTGTTAATAAAAGCGTTTGAGTGCGAAATACAATAGATGAAGGGAATACTACCGCCACGAACGGAAGGAAAAAATAACCCGGGAAATAAAAATTGGCCATATGATGCGGTTTTTTCAGCAAAGGAGACGGTTCAAGGGAAACAAAAAGCCCGCCACTCTCCCCTCCCATCGGTGTTGATAAAACGTTTGAGGGAGGAATAATGGAGATGAAGCGGATCAAATAGACAGAAACGAAAGAAAACAACACCTGCAAGCTATTGTGTGTTTAAACATTACCTCTACTTCAGCTGTATCAGAGAAAACTATACAAAGAAATGCTTATCAATTGTGTTTTAGTCAGCCGTTGAGAGTAAGACAAGAACTGAGAAAAAAAAAACACGCAACACAACACCAACGCACACTAACATCAATACAAACACACACACGCAACAAACACCAATACACTCACACAACACACACTAACATCAACACAAACACAACACAGCACGCACAAACACACTTTTAATGACGATAACACAAAACAAAACAAAAAAACAGATACAGCAACACACCAGCCTCACACACAACGCCAACGCAACAAACACAAACACAAAAACAAAAACAAACACAAAAACACATCAACACCAGCAACACCCCCACCTTCACACACACACACACACACACACTCGACACCATACACACCACACACCACACAAACACAACAGCAACACACAACACCCCACTGGACTATATTAGAGCCACGAGGGGGCACTGCGATGGCCCTGACGATTGAGACCATAAAACGGACACGGAAAGCGAAGCAAATTGAAAGTTAATACAATAAATCGACGGGAGTTGAAAATACGAGAGAGAGAGGTGGAGGGAGAGAGAGGAGAGGAGGGAGGGAAATAGAGGAATGGAAGGATAGAGGGATGGAGTGGAGTGGGACTGGCGGGAGAGAAGAGAGGAAGAGAGAGGAATTGAATGGGATAGATAGGAGAGTAGAGGAAGCAATGGAGAGAGGTTGTAGTGGAGAGGAGGAGAAGGATGGAAGAAAGGATGATGGAGTGAAAGAGGGGATGGAGAGAAGAAAGGAGAGTGAGAAAAAAATAACGTGAGAAGTAGAAAGAGAAGAAAGAGAAGGAGGAGAGAGAGATGGAAGAAAGAATGGATGGAGTGTGGAAGAGAGAGAAGGAGGGTGAAAAAGCGATGGAGGGAAGGTTATATGGAGTTAAAGGAGAGAGGAGGTAGAGGAGAAAGGGATGGATAGATCGAGAGAAAGGAGGAGGAGGAGGAGGAAGAGGAGGAGGAGGAGGAAGAGGAGGAGGAGGGAGATAAGTAGCTTTTGAAGGGAGTTGCTCATTGTTCTTTTCCCCTTCTTCCCATTCTTCCTCTTCCTTCAAATTGCCTTATAAACTATCATTCTCTCTCTCTCTCTCTCTCTCTCTCTCTCTCTCTCACACCACCTTGCCTGATAAATTTTTTTCTTCACTTGCTACGGCTCCCTCCTCCTCCTCCTTCTCCTCCTCTTATGTACTCTCTCTCTCCCTCCTCGCCTAATCTCCTCTCGTACCCTCCTCTTATCACGTTCTGGCTCCTCCTTCCACTCTTCCCTTCACTCCACTCTACTCCACCTCGCTTCGTGCCAGGAGGAGGAGGAGGAGGAGGAAGAACCCATCACGTAGGGAAAGAAAGGTCTTGCTCTCTACTGCTCTGGGTGCTTGGAAGGGTTGATGTGTCTCCTGAAGGGACGCGATGAGAGAAGGAGGAGGAGGAGGAGGAGGAAGAGGAGGAGGAGGCTGGTGGAGGTGTGTTTTTATAGAGGCACTGTATTAGGGTCACAGTGAGTGCCTCCGTAATGGGGTCACATGGGAACGAGGTCACAGTGTGGAGCCTCAAGTTGTGGGCTCCATGCATAAAGTTTCCTCTCTCTATCTCGTTCTCTCTATAGCTCTCCCCCTCTCTCCCTCTCGTTGTTGGTCTCTCACTCACTCGCTCTCGCTCTTGCTCTCTCGTTCTCTCTGTATACATCGTTTTCCATTCAATTATATATCTATTTATCCATTTATCTATCTCTTTTGTCCTCTTTCCCTTCTTCAAATTGATACTACAATATTCCGCTTAATGGTTCACCTTCTCCTCTTCTCTCCTCTTTCTTCTCTTCCTACCGATAGTCCTACTTGTTTCTCTACTATACCTGCTTGTTTCATTACCTCATCGTCCTCTCAGTCCCTCCATCCACTGTTCCTTTCATTCACCCGCCACCATATCAAGAGTAAGAGAAAGGGAGAGCGAGAGCCGTATAGTGGCTGAGTGCAGGGAGGCCCTTTTATGTATCTGTTTCATTGCCACATCTTCCTCTCCTTTCCTTCATCCAGTATTCCCCTCACCCACTCGCTACTATATTAGGAGTTAGAGGCAGAGAGAGCGAGAGCCGAATAGTGACTGAGAGTGCAGCGAGGCCCTTTTATGTATCTGTTTCATTGCCTCATCTTCCTCTCCTTTCCCTCATCCAGTATTCCCCTCACCCACTCACCACTATATTAGGAGTAAGAGGCAGAGACAGCGAGAGCCGAATAGTGACTGGGAGTGCAGCGAGGCCCTTTTTTGTATCTGTTTCATTGCCTCATCTTCCTCTCCTTTCCCTCATCCGCTATTCCCCTCACCCACCCACCACGATATTAAGAGTAAGTGAGAGCGAGCGCCGTATAGTGACTGAGAGTGCAGCGAGGTCCTCTTTATCCGGGAGTAATTTAGGCTTTCAGGGCACATCGGGGACAGGTTAAAAGGCCCCAATTTCCTGGCCAGGGAGGAGTAATTGAGCAGACGCCATAACATCGCCGACAAGTGGGCCAAGGAGACAAAGTCGCCCCGTTTAAAACTTTAATTGCCAAACTTTCGCCGCCACCGTGGGCTGAGCTTTGCCTCGAGAGTGTGTGAGGGAGAGTGTGGGTGTGGGGGAGGGGGGAGAGAGAGAGGGGGTAGATATGAGGGTGGGATAAGATATAAAGATCAATAAAGAGATACATAAAGAAATCGATAACCAAAAATTTTTAATGAGATAGATATACAAACAGTTAAATACGGATAGACAAACAAAGATAGATAACGACAGAGAAAGACAGGACGCTAAGATCAATAAGGAAATATATACATCGACAAAAATAAAACTTGTACTGAAACGAGAGAGAAATACATGGATATAAACATAGATAGATAGATAGATAGATAGATAGATGAGAGAGAGCGAGAGAGAGAACAAGAGAGAGAGAGATGATTAGAGGCAGAGCGCGAGGAGGAGGAAGAAGAGGAGGCGCGGCAGGAGGCGTCTTTATAGAGCCGGCTTTTAACAAGATTACAGACGTACATTCGCCGCCTCCTTCATGATGTATGGCGGCCCTGGAGGCGGTGTATGTCAGACTTAGGGCCATCACACCTGTCTGGCTTACCCTATACCTGACCTACACCATCCCTTCCCTTAATTTTCTTCAGGTTATCTTGTTTTTCCTTTTTTTTCTCTCCGGTTGCTCCCCTCTCACTCTTTTTCCTTCCCTTCCCTTAGATGTCTTTCATTTCCTCTCATACATATCTTTCCAGTCTTACTCTCCCTACTCTCTTCTTTTCTCATAATTTCTTACTTTTCCCTCTTTTTTTTCTTGCTCTTGTTGGGCTTTTCCATCATTCTTTCCTCCACCCATCCCTCCCTTTCTCTTTCGTTTCCTCCCTTCCCGTCCCCTTTCGATACCATCTCTTATTAACCTTCCTCTGCATTCTGTCCCTCCTTCGTCCTTCCTTCCTTCCTTCCATTCTCCATTCCTTCCCGCCTAGCTTCATATCATCCCTCACTGGCACCACCTCACATTTTTTTCCCCCTTGCGTCCCTCGCCTTAACTCCTTCCTGGCTTGCAGTATAGACGCAAGATAGTTGATACACAGTGATCGTTTCATATTCACCTCGCCGAGAGATGGGAAGTAGCACAACACGCATCCCCTTGTGACTTTACACCTCTATATGAACGCTGCAGCTGAATATGTGAAGAGAGGCAAAGCGCAGTGAAGCAGTTTACGTAGCACACACATAAACACACACATACACATACACTGCCTAGCGCTTCATGAGCCCAGCTACATGTCCTGAGGGATTAATAAAGGTGTGAGTTCATTCCAGGTATGAGTGACATTAATATCTTAGCGACACTTAAGTATTTCCTCACCGCTCAGATATTATGGTGAAGCAATGTGACTAAACCAGGTGTGATTGACCTCTCCTGACCTGCGACTGACCTTATTTGACCTGGGGCAAGAGGAATGAGCTTTGTGACCTCCTGACCTCGCCCACACGTTTTGACATTCGGTGGTGTGAAGGTGAATGATAAAAAAAAAATGTGTGAAGCCTTTGTGATATATTTTTTTCTTCTCTGTCCGTCTTGTTAACTCTGTCTGTCTGTCTGTCTGTGTCTGTCTGTGTGAATGCTTGCACCTCTGCCTTGCTGGGTGGCTGCTTCTGTTTGTCCATTAGTCTGTTCTCTCTCTCTCTCTCTCTCTCTCTCTCTCTCTCTCTCTCTCTCTCTCTCTCTCTCTCTCTCTCTCTCTCTCTCTCTCTCTCTCTCTCTCTCTCCCAGTCGTTAGCCGTGGTGGGTGTGACTAGTAACCTCAATATCCTCCGCTCAGAAAGGCCACATTCCCTCATTAATAGAATTTGTAGCCCGTGTATTTATCGCGTAATCGCCTCTTTCGTGGTTTGCAGAGGTGCGGGAAGGAGAGGGAGGAAGGGGGAGAGAGGATGAGGTGGAAGGGATGAGGAGAAAGGGGGTGGTAGAGAGGGGGAAAGTTGTGTGAGTGTGGGAGGTGGTGGAGGGAATGTGCAGGAAGGAAGGGAGAGAGACAGAGAGAGCGGAGGTGGTGTAGTGTGGCTGGAAGGTTAGATGAGGAGAGGAAGTGGTAAATAAGAGAAGAAAGGCAAGGAGAACAGGAGAACCAGATAAACAGAGGATAAGAGGAAGGAAGGAAGGAAGGAAGAGAGAGAGACAGAGAGAGCGGAGGTGGTGTAGTGTGGCTGGAAGGTTAGATGAAGAGAGGAAGAGGTAAATAAGTGAAGAAAGGCAAGGAGAACAAGAGAAGCAGGGAAACAAAGGATAAGAGGAGGAAGGAAGGAAGGAAGGAAGGAAGGTTGAGCGAGAGAGAAGTGAACTAGTGTGGTTGGAATGTAAGATGAAGAGAGGAAGAAAGTTAAGTGGAGAAAGGAAATAAAAACGGAGAGACAGACAGACACGAGCTGACAGACAAAGAGGAGGAGGAGGAGGAGGAGGAGGATGAAAGGCAGAACGAGAGAGAGTGAAAGACGAGAATTAGCGTGGTCGGAAATGTCAGATGAAGAGAGGTAAGTGGAGAAATCGAAGGAAAAATGAAGACACGGACAGACAGAGGACAAGAAGTAAACAGAAAAAGAGGATAAAAATGGAGACAGACAGACAAAAAATGAAAAAACGGTAGAGAAAGGAGAAAAAACAGACAGAGACAGAAAAAAAAGAGAACATCAAAGGCTTCCCAAATACCTTACCTAGACGATTTCAAAAGCTTCTGATTAACATAAAGACGATAGCTTGAGAATACAAATAACCCAAGCAGTTCCACGCCCACTCAGGCATTCGGGCGACGAGACGGACGTAGTAAACAAATAAAATAGAAAACAAAGATACCATTCGAAGTAATAATACATATATATATTTTTCTAACAAACGCGTTCAGTCAAGCGATGCAGCATTTTACAGGCAATTCCGGCGGCGGCGGTGGTGGTGGTGATGGTGGTGGTGGTGGTGGTGTTGAAGCGTTTATTTACTCAGTTTTTTTTCACTATGATGGGCATTTTGTAATTAAGCTAGTGTATTATTTTGCCTTTTCGTTGTATTTTGCATTTGTGGTAGCTAATGGTTGTGGTGGTGGTGGTGGTGATGATGCTTAGAGATGGTGATTCGCGGATGCTGCTGGTGGAGATGATGGTGGAGGTAGTAATGGTGATGCTGGATGGTACTGGGGCTCACTGATGGTGGTAAGAGTGGTAGGACTGTCTAATAGTAGTACTGGTTATAGTGGTAGTAGAGAGAGAGGGTGGTAGTTGAGGTAGCTAAGGGTCGTAATGGAGATAGTACTGTTCTAATGGGTTAAAAGAATAGTGGTAGTAGAGGTCAAAGATGGTAATGGAAGTTCCTAATAGTTGTAGTGTTGGTACTATTTTTTTTTTTGGTACGTAGTGATGGTAGTACTGGACAAATGAAATACTGGTAGTGAAGGTAGATGATGGTATTGCTGGCTAATGGTTGTAGTGGTGGTAGGAGTCCTAATGGGTTTGAGGGAACAGTGGTAGTGGTGAAAGTGTAGCAGCGGTGGTAGTGGTGGTAGCGGAGGTAGTACAGGACAAATGAAATACTGATAGTGAAGGTAGATGGTAGTATTGCTGGCTAATGGTTGTAGTGGTGGTAGTAGTCTGAATGGGTTTAATGGAACAGTGGTTGTGGTGGTGGTAGTGATAGTAGTGGTGATGGTGAATGTGGTAGTGGTGGTAGTACAGGACAAATGAAATACTGGTAGTGAAGGTAGATGGTGGTATTGGTGACTAATGGTTGTAGTGGTGGTAATAGTCCTAATGGGTTTGAGGGAACAGTGGTAGTGGTGGTGGTGGTGATAGCGGTGGTAGTACAGAACAAATGGGTCGAGAGGGCCATTCTTTTTCCCCCATTTTTTCCCTGACGAACCGTAATTGGCTACTGATCGCTGGCATGTGTCCGCGCGCGCGTTTGAGCGGACACACTAATTGTTCCCGTTTGTGGTGTGTTGCGGTAAATAACCTATTAGTCAGCCATGAATATTAAAACGCTGATATACCCAGACCATTAAAATATATATACCAGCCCCGACGAGTGTGTGTTTTAACCAGGAGGAGAGAGAGAGAGAGAGAGAGAGAGAATAGCAGGAATTAGGGAATCATTGCCACTTTACATTCGGGAGGCGACCCGATCCACGGCCCTCGAAGGTGACCGTGACCTGAACACACACACACACACACACACACACACACACACACACACACACATTCACAGTCTAACACCTTTCCTATTCATACCTTATCAACAAAAGGTCAGGACTTTTTTTTTTTTTTTTTTTTTTTTTTTCATTATATACTTTTTGTGGTGAGGAGTTATTCCGTTCGTGTTCATTTCTCCTATAATTTCGAGGCGTTCTGCGATACTGTTTCTCTTTCATTCTATATAAGGCGTCTAATCTCAAGCATAGGTATTATTATTTTTTTTTTCTATGTAAGCAATCAGTATATTCTTCTTATTTTATTATTATTCATATCTCGGCTTAAGTTTTCTTCCAAGTGTCCTATTGTCTTATGTTTACTTCTACTTAGAATTACCGAGTTTATACACATACCGATAGAGATGTAAACTATCTTATTGAAATTCTCTCTCTCTCTCTCTCTCTCTCTCTCTCTCTACCTATCTACCTTCCGCCTTCCGCCCTCTCGCTCCCTATCAAGTTTTCTTCCTTCCTCTCCCCTCCTGCCGCTCTCCATACAATTATAAACCTCAATTTTTGCTAACCATTACCCACGATTTCCCAGAACAACACAACACGGGCAAACAGAAAACGGAGCCCAGGAAACACACACAGGCACACAAAAATGACAGGTAGCAAAACAAACGCCTGCTATATGCTTCTTTAATGCATTTACCACTAAGAAAACAGACAAACACAAGCATCTGAGAGAGAAAAACATACACGAACACGCAAAATACACCACAAACACCACCAACTAGGCCATGAAAAAAAACACAAACACGTCTTTTTAGGCCAATTAATCCCCTTAAACCATCACCACCAAAACCTTCCTCACCACCACCACCACCACCACCATCTATCCCTCATTAAATACACATTAGCAGAAACACACCACAGAAAGGTACACTAGGACTCAGCACCCTCTCTCTCTCTCTCTCACACACACACACACACACACACACACACACACACACACACACACACACACACACACACACACACATACACAGGTAAACAAACTCCACAGCAGCGAAGACTCACCCTGACTCATCTCCTCTCTGCAGCATCCCTTCGCATCACTCAGTTTTAAGCCTCAACCTCTCATAACTTTTGTCAGCGTCGAGGGGGGACCTGCCAAAGCTGTATTTGTGGGCCACGGGTCTGCCGGGTTAGGTTAAAGGGCGAGGGGTGGGCGGGGTGCCAGGTGATATGGGAGGGCAGGTGTGATGCTGAGATGAGAGGAGGAGGGATGAAAGGAACAAGGAGCAGGAAGGAGAAGGGAAGGAGTAGAATGGTGTGAGATGAAAGGAGGAAGAAGGAGAAGAACTAAAATCATGTAAGAGAAAGATGAAAGGAAGGAGGAGCTGAGAGGAAAAGCGAAGAAAAGGAAGGGAAACAGTAGAATGGTGAGAGAGACAAGGAGGAAGACTAAAGGAGGAAAGGAAAGGAAGAAAATAAAGCGTATAAAGAGAGAAAACGAAGGAAGAGAAGGAGGTAGAGAATGGATATGCAAGAAGTGTAGGAAACAGGAGAAAGGGAGAGTGCAAAAAGGGTAATAATAAAGAGATAAAAGAACCGGGAAGAAATATAACAGAAAGGAGAAAGCGAATGTCAAACAAAAAGACACAAAAAATAGAAAAATGACACCAAATGCAGTAAATCATAACGAACAGTCGCGGCCATTCATCTAAAAAAAAAAGGTCCATATGAAAGAAGATTAAAAATGAAAATGAAAATAATAGCAGTAAATCAAGGGAACCAGTACCGGCCATTAGTCAAAAAGGAGCAAGGGAAAATAATGGCACAAACGAACGCACGAACAGGCGAACGGACGAACGAACAGAGGCACAACAAGGGCGAGATAATTAATGGTCCGATTAATTGAGGGAATGAGAAGCAGACAAAGGAAACACGGAGAGAGAGAGAGAGAGAGAGAGAGAGAGAGAATACTAACAGATGAATTATAGTTAAATTGATGATAGTCTTTCTCTCTCTCTCTCTCTCTCTCTCTCTCTCTCTCTCTCTCTCTCTCTCTCTCTCTCTCTCTCTCTCTCTCTCTCTCTCTCTCTCTCTGAAACTTGGTCGCGCAAAGTTTCCCTCAGCAAAGTCAATTTCTATGTAAAAACTTCGCAGGTGAGAATGGGACAGGTAATCCAGGTGAGTGGGATGCCGTCTGGGCTCTCTTCTACATTGTCTGGACAGGTAGAAAAGAAAAAAGAAGGTCCCTTGTCTTATCACTTTTTTTCTCTCTCGCCTCGGCTTTTAAAGTTAGGAGAATATCGTCACCTTTTTAGACTCTTTCCAATTCATTCACTCCCTCGTTCTGATTTTTTAGGGGAGATGAAGTTCGAATTTTCTTTTTCTCTCTAGTTTTTTTAAGTTTTTCCAGATTAAAAGGTCGACGAGGGAGTTGTTCTTTTGTTTCTACACACACACACACACACACACACACACACACACACACACACACACACACACACACACACACACACACAAAGAAGGACCGGGGTTCAATACCCCGGCCGGGTGAAGATAAGTTGGGTTTATCTTCTTTCACTTGTAGCCCCTGTTCACCTAGCACTGAGTAGGTACGCAACGTCAAGCAAGGAGTTGGGACCTAGTTGTCGCGGTGTGTTGCGTGTGAGTGGTCTCAGTCCTACCCAAAGATCGGTACTACGAGCTCTGTGCTCTTCCGTAGGGAAACGGCTGGCTGTCTCGAGAGAGACCCGCAGCAGACCAAGAGGTGAATTACACACACACACACACACACACACACACACACACACACACACACACACACACACAAACACACACACACACACACACACACACACACACACACACAGATATTGCCCCGGGTCAGGTAATGAAGTTGATTTGTAACACAGGTAACGAGTTTTCAATCATTAATTAATCTGTCCCCTCTCATTCCTGCATTCGTTTTCCTCACCTCGCTCCTCCACACACACACACACACACACACACACACACACACACACACACACACACACACACACACACACACACACACGACACAAAAACAAACACACACAAAGGAACACAGGATCAGCTCGGTGCCTGCTTTTAATGAGTGACACGCAACACAAAAGCACACAGATAAAAAACAAGACGAAACACAAGGTAAATAGAAGGGAAATCAACACAGCTTTCTTCTTTTAAATACCTATATGAAAGTCTATATCAACAAAATTCCTTTCTTAAACCTAAAACTCTAAATCAATCCAGTTTTCTTCTTATATATCTACATAAAATCATAACTAAATGAGCATTGTTTCCTCCTTACTATCCTAAATGAATGTCTAAATCAACACAAACAAACCTAACAATAATAAGACTAAGGAACAAATAGATTAACCCTTTCTTCATTACTCAATCACTCCCCTTCTTTTCTTAATTAATTTTCCACACCTCTCTTCACCTCGCCTCACCTTCCCTCCTCCTCTGTACATCACCTGTTTTCCATCTCAACCCTCTTCCAAATCCTTCTCCGCCTGCTTAAGATCACCACCACCTCCTCCGTCCATATATTTCTCTCCCTATTCCCCTCTCAACATGTTTCTCAGAGCGGTCATTCTGTCCCGTCATCTTCATCCATCACGTGACCACTTTCCTTCCCTCTGTGTCTTTTATCTCCCCTTTATTTAACGTAACCTATCTCCCTCCTTCGTAATCCGGCAATAGTTTCACCCTCTCCACCGCGTCTTCATATGTCCTCTCTCTGCTCATAAGTTTTGCCTCTGCTTTATTAGTCTGTCTCCGTCTTCGTCTCGTTCTTCACTTAATTGCGTTTCGTTATTTTCTACTTAGGTTTATAATATATTACCTTGCCCGTCCTTCTCTCCTTCACTTAATTGTTCTTCGCTATTTGCCATTTTCCCCATATGTTTTCACTTTTAACCTTCTCTGTTTCTCCTTTTATTTATCTTGTCCTTCCCACACTCAGTTGCATTTCGTTCTTTACATCTTAGCTTATATTCTACTTTACGCATCTTTTCCTCCTTCACTTAACTGTTCTTCACTCTTTCCCACTTATGTTTTCACTTTTGACCTTCTCCGTCTCTCAATTTATTAATCTCGTCCCTCGCTCACCTAATTCCAACTCACTGTTTTCCCTTCTTCCTACCGTCAGCAGCTGTATGTGCCTTTACCTGACTTCACCTTACCTGTCACACCTGCACGCTGCCCTACCTGTCAGCGTACCTCTCAATTAAATTCCACTGCCCTTGCCCCGTCCCTAACCTTTTCTTTACCGCCCTTCAATCCATTTAGTTTACTTTTCCCTTTCCATCTCCGAATAACTTTACCCCTCCCTGCCTTTCCTCGACCTACCTAACCTGATTCAATTCCACTGCTCTTTCCCCGTCTCTAACTTTCTCCTTTACTGCTCCTCTCTTTCAGTCTCCTGTTTTGTTTTCTTTTCCCTTCCCCTTCGAATTACTGCAGTCTTTCCTTTCCTCGGCGGACCAGCCTAAATTCCAGGGCTCTTTCCGCATCTCTTGCCTCCTCTCCTTTATTGTTCCTCTCTCTCTCTCTCTCTCACTCTCATGTTTTGTTTTCTTGTTCAGTTCTTCTTTGAATAACAGTGACCTATATCCACCATTCCTAAGCATCCCTGACCCTTACATTATTCCTTCACGGATTTAAACTTTCTCTCCTCTCTCTCTATTTCAGTGACGTTATATTCAGTTTCCTTCCTCCTTTAAATATCAGTACTGTCTTCCCTTCCCTCAGCCTACCTGCCAAAGTCTACTGTTACTTCGTGATATATACCCATCTCAGTAACGTGTGATGTATGTATTTTCGATTCCCTTCCTCCTTTGAACAGTCTTAGTCTCCTACCTTTCCTCAGCCTCCCTGCGAAATTCCTCTGCTACTTCGTGATATGTGTCCATCTCAATCACTCGTCTTTTCCCGTCCAGTTTCGTTTTCAGATACTGTTCTCCTCAAACTACCTGGTCATATACTATTGCTCCTTCCCCCTTCTCTAACCTTCTCTTAAACTCCCCTGGTCTTTCAATCACCAATTTTATATCCCTCCCCTTCCCCTTCTAATAGCTTCACTTTTACCCTGCCTCAAACTATTGGCCAAAACCCCTGTCTGTCTACCTCTCAGTCAGCATCCATTTCCTTCCCCGTCTCTTTGCTTTACTCCAAACTCTCCTCCGTCACCGCTAATACGGGATAAACACATGATACTTGTTTGGGTCACGGTCAGGTTAACTTAGGTATCATCAAACACATGACAGGTGAAAACTTAAAACAAAAACAAAAACAAAAAAAACCTATGCTAAATATCGGAAATTACTGAGAACACTGATATGATGACTGGGATATAGTTTAGTAAGGACAACTATAGTCACACACATAGCAAGTAGCAGGTATATTGTTGTTGTTTGATAAATTTATTGCGCATTAGCGTCAGACAAAACAATTTTTAGCAAATGCATCAGGTTTAACTATAGACAATGGACACACACACACACACACACACACACACACACACACACACACTAAAATAGGAAGCAAGTTAATGTAATATACAGATAAGTAAAAAATTTAGAGGGACTAGTGCAACGTAGGGCACATAACATTAGGAGAATCCACCAAAACGAGGGTGGCGCACCAGGATTGCGTCGAGGAAGTCGTGGTTCAGGAGGTGGCGGCAGACAGCATCCAACGGCTGTCCCTGTGGTAGCAAACCATGAACAGTGGGGCAGGCCAGGCAGTAATGTTCGATGGTGTTCGACATCGGTGAGCGGCACAGGCGACATTCCGTAAATACAGGCTCCCCCTCCACCCCGGCGACCTGCCACGATGGACGGTAGCCCAGCCGCAGACGTGCGGAGACAACATTATGTCTCCGAACCATGAGGCCCCGACGTCGGTAGGAGTATTTGTGGAGGCAGACAGACTCGTAGTGGTTGATGGTGACGCTGTGGGGCCTCTCTGCATCCCTACGACGCCGTGCAGGAAGGAAGGCGGCGGAGCGGACTCTGGAGAGATGGCAGGGAAGGGAGGCAGACGGCAGGCTTCCTTCGCTAGGCGGTCAGTTGTGGCATTGTGATATAGACCCACATGAGAAGGCACCCATAAAAATTTGACACACAACTGACGATCATTCATTAAAGATAGAAAGGACAAGATCTGTTGAACGACTTGAGGGTGGGTGGGCAGAACAGCAGACAGGGACTGAAGGGCAGGCTTCGAATCACAAATAATGGCAGCATTTACTCCCCTTTGACAAACGAGGCTGACGGCATCTAATATGGCATATAGCTCACACAATGTTGAGCTGGAGTGGTCACGGAGGCGACGGCCAACCCAACCCCCAGGAGGAGGCTCCAAGTCAGGCGAGAAGACTGCGCAATTAGACGCACCGTCCGGTTGCAGTGACCCGTCAGTGTAGAGGCAGTGTGGAGCTGTGATGGAGGACGTCACTGTTGCTACGCGTTCCAGGGCCAACTGCAGCTGTAAGGGAGGCGGGTCAGACTTGGATGCAGGAGTTAGGCTTACCTCTGGCGTTGGCAACAACCACGGGGGAGGGCCTGGGGACACGTCAGCAGCAAGAATATCCAAATCAAGACTGCGCATCAAGGAAGAGACAGACCGAATAAGAGCGCGACCAGTGGGCAATATAGGAGGAACAGGTCGAGCGGGTCCAAGCGACATCCTGATCAGGTGCGAGTAGTGGGGCGAGAGATGTGGGAAATGGAGGCATTTAACAGTGAGGCGAGTGACATTAGAATAAATTCTCTCGACCAAGGGTGGAAACCGTAGCTCGCATTGCATATTTACAATTCTGGTAGACATGGGACACCTAAGAATGACTCTCATCGCTCTGTTCTGAAATTTTTCTAAGGGCTCTAAAGTAGTTCGGGGAAGTTGTACCAAGACAGGGGAAAGGTAATCAACAACAGAGCGAATGAAAGTAATATATATGGTCCTAGCCACAGGAATGGAGATGCCCGAAGAGTTGTTAGTGAGCCACTGGAGAGGTTGAGGCCGTCTCTGGAGGCGATCTAGCAATTCACGGATGAGAGGATGGGCCTGGCGCCCGGCGGGAAAATTGTTGAGATCTTGACAGGTGCGCCAAGGTAACAGTACTGGGTGCACAAGGGAATGACAGTCCCTCCAACGGTGAAATCTGGCAGAGCGGCAGGAGGGCGGCAGGAGAATATCCTGCTCTTATCAGGAGAAACAATGATACCACAGTTAAAGGAGGACACGGAGAAGGAGGCAAGAAACAGCGTAACATGTAATCGTAATACCAGGAATGTCAGGTAGAGAAGTGAGTAGCCGATGCATCAAAATATAAAACAAAAACGGACTTAGAACACCCCCTTGAGGCGTACCAAGGAGAAAGCTTCTCGAATGACTGTATGCACCACTGAAGAACACACGGAAGGTCCTGTTACTGAGGTACCCCCTAATCCACCTTAAGAGATTACCCTTAATACACATGACAGGTGAAAACTTAAAACAAAAATAAAAAGCCTATGCTAAATATCGGAAATTACTGAGAACATAGATAAGATGACTGGGAAATAGTTCAGTAAGGATAACTATCTTCACACACATAGCAAGTAGCAGGTATAGTGAATATTGTTATAGTTTACCTAACATCTCTTTCATAGAAGCAAACGATAGGTATTGCATTTCAAGTGTCCTTCAAGCCTCCTATTTCCTGCGGAGATGAGCACCGAGGCCACGGGAAGGTATAGCGTATGCCCCCACCTGTACCTTTCCCTTTCCTTTCCTTGTCGCCACTTTCCCTCCAGAAGCTGTTACTCTTCCCGTCTTCACTCCCTTCCAATTGCTAGTTATCCAATTCCTCTCAATCTCTCTCTCCCCTCCAATAATGTCCTCTCTTTCACCCTCTCTTTCTACCACTACTTCCCTTCCCCTTCCTCAATCCCTGCCACTCAGTCCCCTCATGTACTGCCTCTCACCTGGCCCGCCCCTCTAACACAATCATACCCAGGTAATCAAGGGTGGCAGGTAACCTAATTAGGCGTTATCAAGGTGGCCGACATCCAATACAGGTGAGTCGGGAGTCGGCGGGCGTTAACTCAATATTCGGAGCATCAGGTGACTCACTCATGCTCCTGGCCCGACACCTGATCTCTCTCTCTCTCTCTCTCTCTCTCTCTCTCTCTCTCTCTCTCTCTCTCTCTCTCTCTCTCCCCCCCGCCTGTCACCCTCGGGCACTCAGCTTCAAGAGGGCGTGTGAAAATTCTGGCCCGTGATTTATTTTGCAGGAGAGACGTTTTGCCGCGCCGAGACATTTAAAAACTCACTAAATTCGAGACGCATTGCTAATTCGAGAGGCTCGCGACACTTCGTCAAGCTCACGTTGAATTAAGGGATTGCGCTTCGCTAAGACGCCCGCCCTGATGATGCATTTTAGCGAAACAGCAACAGCGTTTGCGATTTTATGTTCAATTTTGATAATTCTCTCTCTCTCTCTCTCTCTCTCTCTCTCTCTCTCTCTCTCTCTCTCTCTCTCTCTCTCTCTCTCTTGTCGACTGATTGATCATTAGAAGGAGTCAACACTTAATGGACCTAATAACCATCAATAGAGCTCCTCGTCCTCCTCCTCCTCCTCTTCCTTCATGTACGGTATAACTCCTGAAGTACACCCAATTCAAGATGGCCGACATGACCACTACTGAAATCTACCGTTGCTATTCCACTTTTTCCTAAACTAACAGAACCCGTAGTAACCTAATGCTGTTTCATCAACTGTAACCTATTGCCGCTGAAAGAGTTAACCTATCATAGTAAAATAGTGTAACGGTCCGAATGTGAGTGAACGAGAATGTGAGTAAGTCAGTGAGTAACAGAGTGAGTAAGTGTAAGCGAGTGCGTGAATGAACGAGAGAATGTGAGTAAGTCAGTGAGTGACAGAGTGAGTAAGTGTGAGCGAGTGGGAGCGTGGATGAGTGAAAGAGTGAATGAGTGAAAGAGTGAATGGGTGGCTAAGGAATGTAAGTGCGTAAAAGGTTATGAGAAGATAACACGGCGAGCGAATGAGTAAATATCATGAACGAGAGTTACTGAAATCCCTCATCTCAAAGCCTCGAACCCCCCAAGAAACCAATAACTAGTTAGGTAGGTAGGGTTTGATTGTAATGCCGAGAGGGAGTCACGTGAAGAAGGGGGAGGAGCTTAGCGAGGAGCAGAGGCGAGAAGGCGAGGGCAAGGAGACCCACGGGCCAGTGAGGAAGAGCGCCACAAGCTTGGGAGAAGTGAGGAGATAAGTACCACTGCAGCAAGAGACAAGCTTGGGAGACGTGAGGAGACGAACAACACTACAGCAAGGAGTGGCAGCGAGAAACCACAGAGAAGCGGGCTGGTCAGAGAGGTGTCCATCTCTCCAATCAGCCCCCGACCCACACACCACCCACGGCCTGCTGTGTGAGGCGGGCTAGTCAGGAGACGGGCAGCAGAAAGCAAGAAAGGCAGCGAGTTGGAGTTGAGTGAGAGAGGTGTCCATCTCTCCACTCAGCCCCCCGAAAACCACCACAAACCAACAAGAGACGGGGAGAGGTCGGGCCCCCAAAACACTGCCCCGAGCCGCCCGCCTCTCCACATCAAGCGGCGCCCGCCTCTCCACACCAACCGGCGCCCGTCTGTCCATCACCAGGACCGCCCATTCCCATTGTGGACGTCCTCTGCCGAGCCCGACGCTCACGCCAGCTCCTGCTTCTCCTCCTCCAGCAACCAGAGCTAAGCATTATGTGTATTCCCCAAATCTCCCTTGTGCCGGTAGATAGTTAGATTAGAGGCATACAGCCTGTCAGTCATTTTTTAGTACTCTGCTAACCTTTGAAAAATGAAACTAAATACATTTATATACAACCTTACTATGAGTGTTATCATTTGGAGCCTGTTTTGCTGCTCATTTGAGATTACTGAACCCTTACACACAACCCCCCCATAGTACTTTATCACCATCCAGTTTCTTAATGCTGTCTCATAAGTGGTTCACACGGAAATCCTCCCACCTTCCATAATTAATCACACAAGTAACGCCCTTCTGGTCACAAACCTCGGAACGAGTGTTCACTTGTCCTGAGGCCTTACCATCCGCGACCAGCGCTCGGGAATGTAGACTACTACCACGCTACCACATACCATCACATCCATAGTGGTCGTCAAAAAGGGATGTAGCGACACCCCCCCGGCTACAATAGTAAGACTAGTGCCACAAAATTCAACAACGAATAATCTGGTAAGGCACAGTAATACGGCGGAGTGTTTGTGCAAAATGCATTTCATATATACCATACATATCATCTTCGCAGCGAGACTAGCAAACTTCTGGAATAGTAACACAAATACTACTGCTACAACCAATACTCATTCTCATTTACCTTTTCAGCGACGAACAGGCTGCTCCTTGAATCTTCATATCTTCAGCTGCGGCCTTATATCACCTTCAGGTCCACAGGTAACACAGCAGGTGACGCGGGAAGACTTGACGTACTTAAAGGGCACTGCCGACGTCAAGAGTCTTGATAAAAACGCGGGCTATTTTAAAACTGAGGAACGGTTGTCCATGCAGACGATAGCAGGGGAGCCTGACGTATGATCAATATGAAGGGAAACGATTTACTGTGTCTTCAAGTGCCGCTGAGTGATAATAGTTTACGAAGACTGTGTGATGTCATTGTCCTCATACTCACTAGAAGAGATAAAGGCAGCGAATAACATAAGATAACTTGGGACAGTGTTCGGCAACGTGATCCCGATAAAAAGTACAGATCTGCAGGGTATTTTTACTCAGTATGATGAATATATTGAATCAAAGCAGAGATTTAAATTTGTGGCAGATTCACAAAAAAATATGCAGTTTGTGGGCTTGGCGATGACGGCCCCTCCTGTCAAAAAATTTCCTGAGGATATTAAGAACATTAACGAAGTCCTCCTTAAAATTGTTGATACTGTCTCTGATAAATCAAGTCTGCTGTGCCTGAGGACGTTAAAGGTTATTGTTGTCATAGATTTCAAGACAATTTTTGCCATTGCCATTTGTCCAAAAAGCAAAGGGTCTTCATGAGGAGAAGAGCCAATTGTTTACTTCCATATCCACCACTTAACATGTTCGTTTGCTGTCGTCTGCGCCAGCAACGGGTGACAAGCATATATTTAAGACTTGTGCTGGAGAAGTGCTGTACGCGATTTGTTATGATAAATATTCGCGTTTCATGCAAAAAATTACAATAAAATAACTGAAAACTGCACTCATACTCTCTCTGCATTTTTCCTCTCGCCTCTCCTCCACTCCGCCGCCTCTCCGCTCCTTACACGAGTGAATTATTCCAAATGGCTCGGATAATCCCTCCCGCTCAGAAAAAAAAAACATTTAATCTCATCCAAACGTCTATTTAAACGATCGAAAACGATCGAAAACGAATTTGTTCATCTTAATCCGACTTCCCTGAAATCTAATTATATTTACCATTGTAAGCTTGAGCTCCCCGGAGGAAGAGGAGGAGGAGAGCGGTGCTGGACTCAGCCAGACCATTTTCCTCTTTTGTTAGAGCGAGTGCATTTCTTAAGAGTGTCAGGTGATGACCTGGCCGCCTTACATTTATTGTTTTTTTAAAGGGGGACTTAACGGGGGACTTAACAATTCCAGAGGGAAGTCTATAGAACACTAGTTGCTTCCTGCAGATCAGAAATGAAGGGCCGTAATTTTGGGGGCGGACTAGGGGGCCATAGCCCCCACAGTGTTTTCTATATCGGCCAAAAAATGCTCCTAGAGGTGCTCATTTTTCAAAAGATTTCCCCCACCTGCATGAGCATGCTCACTTTGCTGCCCTCCCTCCAACTCACGAGCATATGATGCAATTGCCCCCCCAAAATTTGCCAAAATTACGGGCCGGAAATAGCACTAGTAAACCGTGTCTTTATATTTTTGACATCAATCCTCTATATCCTCTGGCATTGCAGACCTCAGACTCGATCCCAGGAATTTTAGGGATGACTTCGTTGATTTGCTGAATATAACTTCCTCTGTAAGGATTTTCACGGAGGGGCCGTTATCGCTACGCAAAAAGACGGCAAAGTTTTATGTGAATATAACTCTTACTTTTCAGTTTTGATTTAACAAAATATAGAGTAAGAATATCCTGCAGACCCGCCTACGCCTTTCTAACGGGATCAGGTCGCCAAACACGGTCCTAGTTAGCTATGTAAGGTCTTAACTGGCCTTATCTACTCATATTAGTAGGGCAAATGGCATCACACAACGTCTCCATGGGGTACTAGCACATTGAGGCACTTAAAAAGCAGACAATTATTTTTATTTCTATATCTGCCCTACCCCAGGTTGGTCTGTTGTGTTACCTGTGAGCCTGAAGGTGATATACAGCTGCAGATGAAGAAATTATCAGAATTCTAGGAGCAGCCTGTGAATGGCCGTGGAAAGTGGAGGGTGAGTACCGATACTATATAATAGCATTTAGAGGGCGAGGAGGAGGAGGAGGAGGAGCTCAATAGATGGTTATTAGAAGGTCTATTAAGTGATGCTTCGTCTTAATGATAAATCAGTTGACCTAGGAGAGAGAGGGAGGGGTAGTAGTAGTATGAGGAGGAGGAGGAGGAGCCTTATAGATGAACGATGACACAGGCAATACTTCCCGAGATGAGTTCCAAACCTTTTTACCGTTTCATATTTCCCGGGGAGCGAACCCTGGGCCTCTCCCTCACAAGTCTGCACCTTTAACCACTCCGCCACCCCTGTAACCTCACCTTTCCCCACGCGTCTCTCCTTTAAAGTAACGCATCGGTGTAGCAATTACCTGAATCTCTTCATTTTTCTGACGTTCACCTCTTGCAAAATCTCTTCCAATCTCTTCACCCTTCTCGCCTTCCTCCTCCTCCTCCTCGTCTTCTTTATTTATTGATTTATTTTTTATCTGGTCATCCCCTCCTTCTCTTCCTCTCCTCCTCCTCCTCCTCCTCCTCTTCCTCCTCCTCCTCCTCCTCCTCTTCCTCCTCCTCCTCCTCCAGTGCTTCTTTTCGCTAACTGGATTGTTTAAACGTATATTGTTATTCTATACATATGCAATAATGCGTTTTTCCAACATGTAATCATTGTCTTTCTGTCTGTATATATTCCTGTTTGTCTCTCTGTATTCATGCCCATGTGTCTTAGTAAAATAATTGTAATGGTAGGAGGAGAAAAGGAAGAAAAATGGAGGGTGAAGGAAGAGATAGAGAAGGATGAATAAGCAGTAGGAGGAAGGAAGAGATAGAGAAGGATGAATAAGCAGTAGGAGGAAGGAAGAGATAGAGAAGGATGAATAAGCAGTAGGAGGAAAAAAAGGGGGAGAGAATGAAGGAGGAAGAAGGAATTGATAAAGAAGGACGTATTAGCAGTAGGAGGATAAAGGGGGAGGGAGAGAAGGTGGAAGGAAGGAAGGGAGGGAGGATGGTGAGATAAAAAGAGCAGTAATGGTAATAGCAATAATAGTAAAAGAAAAACAGAAACACTAATAATAAAACTCGGAGGATGAAGAGAGAGGGGGAAAGAAAAAAAGGTAGGGAAGGGAGATGGAAAGAGTAATATGATCGTAGCAGCAACAGCAGCAATAAATATAACAAAAACACACAAAAAACAATAACAATTCAACTACCCAACAATACTAAAACAAACAAAACTGGGCAAGAGTTGTCTAAGAAACGCCGCCACACACACACCCGTTTTCTTTTCAAGCCGCTCGCTGCCAAAACTTTCCGAGGCCCAGAACACGAGCCCGGCGAGGGACAAACACAGTACCGAGACACGCGTGACGAAAATTAATAAAAGGAGAGAGAAAGCAGCCGAGGAGGAAAACAATATGTGTATCTCTCTCTCTCTCTCTCTCTCTCTCTCTCTCTCTCTCTCTCTCTCTCTCTCTCTCTCTCTCTCTCTCTCTCTCTCTCTCATCCTTTTGCTTCTCCTTCCTTTATATCTTTTCCTACCGCCTTCCTTCTCCTCCTCCTCCCCATCTTTCATTCTCTACCTTCCTCCGACATTTCCTTCCTTCCTCTCTCTTCTTTTCTTCTCCTCCTCCTGTTTCTCTTACCTTACTTTCATTACTCCTCCTCCCTTCCATTCCTTCAATACGCTTCCTTCATATCCCGTCTCCTCCTGTCTTCCTTCCATCTTCTTCTTCTTCCTCCTCCTCTTGTCCGTACGTCACTTGGCATCTCAGGGAAATATTTTGGTGTTGAAATGTGTGAAGGAATATTATCACCATTTCTCTCTCTCTCTCTCTCTCTCTCTTGTACTCTTATCTCTATGTACCTCCCCCCCCGTTTTTTTTTTTTCTTTCTACTTCTTTCTCTTTTTTTTCCTTCCTTCCTTCCGTCAACACTCGATCGCTGGTCCATCCAATTCAGTGTTCCAAGTGCGTCAACATTTTCGAGAGAGCGTATTTTCTCTCTCTCTCTCTCTCTCTCTCTCTCTCTCTCTCTCTCTCTCTCTCTCTCTCTCTGTCGTACGTTCATGAATAAGGGAAAGATTAAATATATATACTGAGAGAGAGAGAGAGAGAGAGAGAGAGAGAGAGAGAGAGAGAGAGAGAGAGAGGGGGGGGGGGACAGGCAGGCTGACAGAACGAGAAGGACCAGGAGGTGAAAAAAGGAACTTGAGAAAATAAGTCCATGTAAAATTAAATAAAATTAAAAATGTAAAAAATAATTAACACGAGATACATAATTAAGGTCACGACATGAATCAAAGGAATACCAAAACGTGGTAACTAAATAATTGAATAAAAGAGGAAAATAGAAGAAAAAGAGGATTACAGGCGCAATTAGAAGGAGAAATAACAAAACCAAGAAGGAAAAGAAGAATAAAAATCAGCAAGATGAAAATGAAGTAGAAGAGAATAAAGAAGAAATGACGGTGGTGAAGAAGACGAAGACGAAAAAGAAGAGGAAGAAGAAGAAAAAAAAGTAGAAGGAAAAGGAGAAAAAGAAAACAAGAAAAAGAACAAGAAGAACAATATTAAGAACAAACAGATAATGAAGACTAAGACGAAAACAAAACATAGAGAACAAGAACAAAAACAAGAACAAGAAGAAAGGGACATCAGCTTCGCCAGTATCAGCCACAGTTTCGTTTTATTTCCTTGTTCTATCGTTTTCTTCCTTGAGTGTGTGTGTCTCTTTTCTGTGTCCCGTTACGGTGCGAAGCAAGACGAGACACAAAGTAATCACACACACACACACACACACACACACACACACACACACACACACACACGTAGACATGCACACATTCCTCTTACACACTCAGCCTAGAAAACGTCCAGGCGACACACACACACACACACACACACACACACACACACACACCAGATCCCTCCCTGCTTTAGTATCCCGCTGCAGACTTTCAATGCATTCCTAACAATCCTCTCTCTCTCTCTCTCTCTCTCTCTCTCTCTCTCTCTCTCTCTCTCTCTCTCTCTCTCTCTCTGTTCACCGCTTCACTTCCTAAACTCGACTCCTACTGAAGCGGAGGACAACGAAGCGTGACGGTCCTTTCTCGTCTCGTCTCTGTTCGAAACGCGTTCCACTCTTACCTGTTTACCTGCATTAGCCTGTCTACCTATGCCCCCAGGTGTGTGTGTGCGCCAGGTAACTCAATCAACCCCCAATATTGAGTCTTTGGTATTTTCTTTTGTCTTGTTTTTCGATTATTTCAGTGTAGTTTCTCTCGCTAACTAAGTTGTAAGGCTTATGCGTCCAGGTAACTTCATTACTCTCAAATGGTGTGTAATGCATCTCTTCTTTCTTTTCTTTCAGTGTCTTTTCTCATTCTGTCAAAGTCATCACTTTTATGTAAGCATCCACGTAACTTAATCAGTCTCAAATACTGTCTAATACATCTTTTCGCTCTTCAATTAGCTTAGCATCTTTTATCCCTATATCTAAGTCTTCAGTTCTATGTAAGCGTCCACCTAACAATCAACCTCATAGTGTCTAAAACATCTTTTTGTCCTTTTATTTCAATAACTTTAGCGTCTTTTCTCCCTCTACGTAAGTCTTCAAGTGTATGTATGCGTCCAGTGCCAAGTCTTATCTATCTATTTGTCATGTTTTCTCTGCTGTCTCATTCAAGGGCAAGGTCTGCTTTTCTCGTTCCCTCTGCCCCTCTCTTTCTCTCCTTTTTGTTGAGGCCGCATTCCGCTCAGTTGCTTCCCAAACAAGAGTCAGCAGTCCGTGGTACCAACAGGCCATCAGGTGCTGGGATAAAGTTTCGATGTGTGTGTGTGTGTGTGTGTGTGTGTGTGTGTGTGTGTGTGTGTGTGTGTGTGTGTGTGTGTGTGTGTTCTCCCAAGCTGAACACACACTCAAACGGTAACTTTCCTTTGCACCTTCTATTCGATGTCAAATTTAAGTCAGTCTCTCTCTCTCTCTCTCTCTCTCTCTCTCTCTCTCTCTCTCTCTCTCTCTCTCTCTCTCTCTCTCTCTCTGTGTGTCCATAATCAAGCTATCTATATTAAAGCTGCTTCCTCGCCCACACGTCACCACGCCGCCCTTTCTTGACGCCGCTCCATAAATGTCAGGATGAATCATTACTGTCCATGCTCTCTGATGCTGCCGAGACTGGGCTGGACCAAGCACCCGTCTCTCTGCCTGTAGCCTCGTGCATACAGTCTCCTTTTGCCTTCTCCTTTACCGCCCTTTCCCTTTGTTTCTCTCGTCTCTCCCTGTTGCAGCCTCCCTGAATGGTTGATGAGTTACAGTATCGTATGAGAAGCTATTTTGGGCTTTTTTAATCCATTACATTATTAGTTTTGTGACGCCCTGGAGAGGTGTTTGTGAAAATGTTATAATTAGTTGAGTTATTGTCATTTTTCCTTTTTTTCTTTAATTCCTCACGACTCTTATGAAAATGTCGTTCTTTGATTTTTTTTTCTACTTGATTTTATGGCTTTGAATCTTCACATCCACAAGGTATTTTGACATCTGCTCCTTTCTTTCTCTACTCCATCTATTCCCTCCTTTATTGCAGCCTCTCTCACCCACGTCTCATCTATCCTGTCCATCCCCAGCATCATTCCATCCCATTCCTCTTCCTCCCTTCATCTCGTCTACTATCCAATCCAACTAAATCATCCTCCTCCCCTTTCTTCTCTCCCTCTCTCCGACCCCTTCCCTTATTCCTGTTTTCATCCCGGCCTTTCACCTCTTCCTCTCATCTCGGGTCTCCCTATTACCTCACCTCTCTCCCCTCCCTTCCCTTCCCTCTCCCTGCTCTTCCGTCATTCCCCTGTTCATCCCGGCCTTTCACACACTCTCATTCAGGTAAATACCACCTGCGGAAGGACCTTAATCCGGCCATCAAGGGGGTAAGGGTCCGATACAAATTGTCTTCTGATGTTAGAGGCAATTAAGAACACACACACACACACACACACACACACACACACACACACACACACACACACACACACACACAGCACACACGGATGGATGGATTGATAGATAGCTGGTAGGGAGGTGTATAGATTGATAGTCACACACACACACACACACACACACACACACACACACACACACACACACAGCACACCCGGCACACACACAGTCACACGCAGCACAACGCAAACACAGATAAATATAAATAAAGGGAAATCAACAGCTGTCGTTTATCGAAGGCATGAAATATATTTGAAAATTCTCCCTTTATCCAATTTGATGGAATAAAAAGAGTTATTGGACGATCGTAAAATATAATGGCGCCGGGCAATGGTCAATGGGGGAGCCGGCGGTGAGGGACTCTTATAAATGGGCGATGGGGAGCGGTCGGCGTGCGTGTGTGTGTGTGTGTGTGTGTGTGTGTGTGTGTGCCAGCCAGCTCAATTTTAGGTCACAGTTACATGTCATCAATCATTGCATTTAGCACTGAGCGAACCCTTTTCCTCCCTTCCCCTTCTGTACTAAATTCCAACGTTTCCAGGTTTCTATATTTTTCCCCATTCATCCGTCAGTCGCTCAGGTGTCAGCAGGTAGCATATCACAGGTTATTAGTCACCAGGTGCAAGCCTCACACACGCATGCTAATTGGATGCTCACCTTATCAATTACGGCAAGTTATGGCTCAAGAGGTGTTTGTTGATTGGACCAATTAAGGGAAGGTCTCGAGAAGTAGCGCTGATTGGAGCTTGGAAGGGCAGGAGACAGGCATGAATGAAGGGAGAGAAGAAGGGAACTGGGGAGGAAGGGAGAGAGACAGGGAGAAGCACTGATTGGAGGGCGGGAGGAGAGGAGAAAGACAGGTGGGGAGATAGGAAGGAAGGGAGAAAGGGAGGCAAGAAATAGGAAAAAAGGGAGAGGATGAGTGACAGAGAGAATATTACGTGTTTAGTTTCATCATTAATCTGTTTTTTTTACTTGTCTTTCGTATAAATTATCTTGTTTTATCTGCATTTTAATGTTTTCAGAGTAAATCAGATTGTCGTTATTCTTATTTTTAACTCTTCCCTCCCTCTACCCTCCTCATTATCCCTCCCTCGTCCCTCCACCTTGCTTCCGTTTCTTTTCATACCTCCACTTCCTCCCATCCCTCACTTGCTTCTCTCTCCCCTTCCTCCCTCTCTTCCTCCTTCCCTCCCACTCCTTCCATCCTCTTGAAAATTGTGACTGCTATAAAAAAAGTTGAAAAATATAATAAACTACAACTTCTCTCTTGTTGTTTAAAAAAAGGTGGAAAATAATAATGAAAATGTGCTATTTACTGTTTATAATGACGGAGAAAACATTTAAAAAAGAGAGCAACTCAACCGTGATCTATTTTTAAACATCCTCGTGTCTGATAAACATAATGAATTTCCATCAACAACAGGAACAGCAAACTTTTAGGTCCTAATTCATTCTTGCCTTCACTTACCACCATAATAATCATTCACTCTTCTTAAGAGGGTCATTCACGCATTATCCATTTCTCAACACACATTCATTTCCCTCTTTCACTCCCCTTCCCCTTTCTTTCCCATATATAATGAATTTCCATCAACAATCCTAATTCATTCTTGCCTTCACTTACCACCATAATAATCACTCACTTTTCTTAAGGGGGTCATTCACGCATTAACCATTTTCAACACACATTATTTCCCTCTTTCACTCCCTTTCCCCTTTCTTTCCCAGGCCTTAATAACTGAATTTACCGAAGGAAGTCATTCAAACCTTATATACCTCTAAGACCCATTCATTCTCCCCTTCATTTCCCTTCCCCTTTCTTTCCTAAGCTATAATAACTGAATTTTCTTAGAGGGGAGTATATTCAACCATCATCAGTATTATCTACCCTCATCATCCATTTATTCGCCCCTTATCTCCCCTTCCCCTGTCTTTTCCGAACTAAATTTTCATAAAGGGGAGAACATTCAGCCTTGATCAATACCTTCATCAACTGTTTATTCTCCCTTTTCTCTCCCCTTTCCCTTTCTTTCACAAGCCTTAAATTTTCTTACAGGGAGTGTATTCAACCATCATCGGCATTAATTATCTTTATCATCTATTTTTTCTCCTCTTTCTTTTTCATGCCTTAATAACTGAATTTTCTCATAGGGGAAGCTCATTCAACCATAATCAACCAAAACTCTTCCCTCAGCAACAAACAACCATTTCCAGCCACCATTCATTCCTCTATTCACTTCACCTTCTCTATTGTATTCCCAAGCCTTAATAACTAAATTTTCCTATAGTACATTCAACCGGAATCAACCCAAACACTCTCCCCTCAATAGCAACCAACCCTTTCCAGCTACCATTCATTCCTATATTCACTCCACCTTCTCTATTGTATTCCCAAGCCTTAATAACTAAATTTTCCAATAGTCCATTCAACCATAATTCAACCCAAATACTCTCCCCTCAATAGCAACCAACCCTTTCCAGCCACCATTCATCCTTCTCTTGACTCCACCTCCTCTATTTTTTTCCCTCGCCTCCCCGTCACGTGACAGACGCATCAATAACAGGTGCGCGGCCTCATCAATACACATCAGCCGGGATTACCTTAGTGCTTTACCTGGCGCGGCGTCCTTCGCTACCCGGTGCTTTAAAGATGCTAAATAACCCCTTTGCATGCTAATCTCCCTCATTTATCTCATGCCAGGAGACAAGAATTACCATAGAGCTTATATATTATTCACCGTCCGTCTCCCTCACTACCCTAACCCCCCCCTCCTCCTCCTCCTCCTCCTCCTCCTCCTCGCGCAGGTGAAGGGTGTACAGGTGAGTGAAAAACATTGTGTGTCTGCTCCTTATATTGATCTGATGGTGTAATGAGTGGCTTTGTTCCTTTGTGTGTGTGTGTGTGTGTGTGTGTGTGTGTGTGTGTGTGTGTGTGTGTGTGTGTGTGTGTGTGTGTGTGTGTGTGTGTGTGTGTGTGTGTGTGTGTGTGTGTGTGTGTGTGTGTGTGTGTGTGTGTGTGTGTGTGTGTGTGTGTGTGTGTGTGTGTGTGTGCTATAGTTTACGGTCCCCCCCCCCTCACACACACACACACGCACATCATTAAAAAAAAAAAGGTAAACACATCGATGAAGGTAACAAACACACACAGGAACAATGTGAAGACACGCCAAGAACATTTCTCAGAAGCCCGCCCGTAACACAACGCAACGCTAATAATAATAATAATAATAATAAAAATCCAACACAAACACAAACACAGGCAAACACATCGATTATTTGTATTTCAAGGCAGAGAGAAATAGAAGTGTAAAATGTTTCAGTGGTATATACGTTTACTAGCGCACTCGTTCTCCCTCTCTCCCTCTCTTTCCCTCCTTCTCGCCTCCTCCCTCTCACGCAGTCCACGGAGGCATTATCAAGACTCGGCAATATCCACCTGGAGACTCACGTTTCTTATTCACAATAGTGCTGAGTTTCTCTCCGCCGACGCCTTTTGTTGTCCAGTGCGCGGCGGCCCCAAAAATGCTCGCCACCGCCAGAAACCCAACCCACGCCACCCCTCAATGGAGCCCCGAGCAGGTGGAGGGAGGGGTGGAGCGACGTGTGGAAGGGAGTAGTGGAGCGCTGCGTTGAGGGAAAGGTGGAGAGTCGAGGGATGGTAGGAAGGGAAGGGAGGAAGGAAGAGTGGGAAATATGTGAAGTGGATAAAGTGAGGAAAAAGTGAAAGAAATACGAAGAATAGAGAGGAGGAACTGGAGGATAGAAGTGCAAGAAGAGAGAAAGGAAGTGTGAAGAGAGGAGAGGAAGAACTGAAAAATGGAAGGGCTTAGAGGGGAGTAAGGGTAGAAAAGAATGATAAATAGATGAATGGACCAACTGGATGATGGATGGATGGGAAGAAGGAGTTAAAATAGGTGCAAGGAACGGCGAATGAAGAGAAGAGAGGAGGAATGAAAGAAAGGAAGAGGGTAGAGGGAAGGAAGGGTAGAATAAGTATGAGGAAAGAAGGCATGAATGAAGGAATGGAGGATATAGGAATAGTTAGAAAAACTTAAACAAAGGTAAAATTAAGGATATATGAACAGAAATAAGTGAAATAAGAGAATAAAAGAATGAGAGCCTAGCAAAGAAAATAAACAGCGTAAACAAAGCGACAGGTGACCTTTAAGAAACCCCGTAACTAAGGACACACCTGGAAATGTCACTTAGAAGCACAGTGGACAGGTAATAAGCAGGTAATAACACTCATTACCTGTATCGAGCGAGTCACTTTGATAAGGCTTCTGCAATTTTTAATCTCCTAATTATACAGAGAGAGAGAGAGAGAGAGAGAGAGAGAGAGAGAGAGAGAGAGAGAGAGAGAGAGAGAGAGAGAGAGAGAGAGAGAGAGAGAGAGAGAGAGAGAGAGAGAGAGAGAGAGAGACACACACACACACACACACACACACACACACACACACACACACACACACACACACACACACACACACACACACACATTAACTCTTCTTAGGCACACAATGGTTCTGTTTCTCCACAATAAATACATTTCACACCACCACCACCACCACCACCACCTCCTCCTCCTCCTCCTCCTCCTCCTCCTCCTTACACTCAGGTGGCTTCCCGCTCCACCTGCACGCACCTGTCTGTTTCTTATGAGTGAGTAATGTTTCACTGCCTCTAACGCACTGGTGTCAGGAGGGAGAGAGAGAGGAGGAGGAGGAGGAGAGAAGGAGGAGGAGGAGAGAAGGAGAAAGAGGAGATGGTAGGAGAAAGAAATACGAAGGAAGGAGAGGCGTGGAGGAGAGACAAGAAAGAAGGAGGGAGGTGCGGAGTAGAGACGGGAAGGAGAGAGAGAGTGGAAAGCCTTGCGTGTGTGGAATGGGAAAGGGATGAAGGAATGAAAGAAGGACCCGCCTTTGAAGAGTGAAGGGAAAGAAGGTGTTTGAGATGGAGTGGCAGGGAGAGAGATACAGAGGAAGGAAGAAAAGGAAGAAAGATGAAAGAAGGAAGGAATGATAGAAGGAAGGAGGGAAAGAAGGAATGAATGAAAGACGGAAGGAGAAAAGAAATGAAAGATGGAAAAAAAAAAAGGAAAGGTGTTTGAGACAGAGTGGAAGAGAAAGAGATAGAGAGAGAAAAGAAGAAAAGAAGGAAAAATTAAAGAATAAGTTGCGTTTGGAAATTAAGAGGAAAGGAAGTGATTGAGATAGAGAAATAGAGAGATTCAGAGGGAAGAAGAAAAGGAACCAAGAAAAAAGAAAAAAAGAAGGAAGAAAGGTAAAAAAGCAAAGGAAAGAATGAACGAATGAAAAAGAAAAGAAAATAAGGAGTGAAGAGAAAGGTGTTGGAGATCGTACCAGAGAAGGGTACAGAGGGAAGAAGAGAAGGAATAAAGAAAGGTAGGAAAGAGAGGGAGGGAGGGAGGGAGGGAGGTAATGGGTAAGCCTGCGATAGATAATGGAGGAGCCTCTTTGTCCACGAGTGTCCAACCCAGAGCCTATTAGCAAAGTCCTGTCCACCTGGCGACGGTAATCAAGGGGGAAGGTGTCCGCTAGAATTATTTACCTGTTGGACGAGGAGGAGGAGGAGAAAGAAGAGGAGGAGGAGGAGGAGGACGATGAGGACGGCGATAAGGAGGAAGTGCTGGAATAAAAAAGGAAGGAAAAGGTTAAAATAAGAGAAAGGGGAGGAAAAGAATGACAAAAACAACTATTAGAATGAAAAAAAAGGTGAAAGATAAAAAGAAAAACCACGAAAAAGCAAAAAGCAGATAAAAAAATAAATAACAAAATAAACACAAATCAACCCATAATCACCTGTCCCCCTCATTATCTATCGATCTACCTAAAGAGCCATCTACGCAGGTATTTAGAGGGGCGCCATTACACCCTTCCACAATGCTAATCACGGCCTAATTAAGCACTGATTTACTATTAAGCGTTATTAGCGCCATCACGAGGCTGTTCGCAGTGGTGGCACGTGACAGCAGTAAGCAGGAGGAGGAGGAGGAGGAAGAAGAGGACATCATTAGTAGTGGTAGTAGTGGTAGTAGTAGTAATAGTAACATCAGGACTATCACCAGCATTAGCCGAAGCAGCATAAGCATTAACATTAGCATAATATCATAATAGTGGTGCACACAATGACGGTGATTACATAAACGTCACTGATCATGCATAACAATGACGATAATGAAGGTGGTGATGGTGGCGGTGATTGGGACAGTGAAATATTAACGCACTTTGGCGGAATGGCGAGTTAGTCTGTATGTGTGTGTGTGGGGAGGGGGAGGGAGGTAGAGGTGGGTGTGTACATTTTCCTTGTTCTGTGTAAGTGTGTGTTTGTATGTGTGTGTGTTTTACCCCTTCGTTAAGGTTAGGATAGGTTTAATAATATATAGGTTTGGGGTTTAGCAAGTTGGGTTTAGAAGATACAGGAGTGTGAGTGTGTGTGTAAGGCTTCTTTTTCTTTGTTGTATGTGTGTGCTTATAGCTCTGTGTTTGATGTTAAGGAGTGGGTGGTTTTAGTAAGCTGGGTTTCGGGTTTGGAGAAATGTGTGTGGGTGTAAGGTTTTATGTCGTTGTGTGTGAGCGTGTTAGTATATGTGTGTCTATCCCCTTGGTTTAGTTTCGCAAAGGTTTAACAATGCACTTGCTTAAGGTCTAGCAAAATGTTGGTTTACTCTTTTTTTGCCCGTCGGTTTAGAGTTTGGAGGAGCGTGTGGGTTGTTCCGAGTGCTTGGCGAAGCCCTTTCTTCCCCCGTTACCTGTGTTGACAGAATACTTAACGGCTAATCACCTGAGAAAACAAACCTTCATCGATATTGACTTTTTACGGGTCAAAGGAGGAAGGTAGAGCTAGCTTTCTTTTTTCTTTCTTTTCTTTCACTTTCTTTTTTATCTCGCAATTATTACTATCTCTGTTTTGCATGTTATTTCTATCTATCATTTTGAGTTTTCGTTCTTTCTTTCTATCTTTTTCATTTCTCTTCATTCTCTCTCTCTCTCTCACTACCTGTCTATATGTCTATCTATCTATCTATCTATCTCTGCTTTCATCTGGTATTTCAATCTCTTTAAGTTTCCGTTCCCTCGTGTATTTTTCTTCATATTTGCGTATTGCTTACTTTCTGTCCTCTTTGTTCTAATTCTCATCAGCCTTGTTCAGCTCCTATGAATGTCGGTGCTTCACTTTTACGAGCGTCTTGTTGTCTTAATCTCCAGCGAAAAATATATACACATAATCTCTTTCCACTTCCCTCGATATATCCCCCATTTTTTTACACTTCTATTCTCCTTAGCATCTCAAGTATACACTCCACGCTGTTTAGTCCTCATTCTCTACCTCTTCTTTTTCTTCCTTCTCCTCCTCCTCCTCCTTTTACTACTACTACTATTCATTCTATTTTCTTAAAACTGAACAAAACACAACCAGGGACACACACACACACACACACACACACACACACACACACACACACACACACACACACACACACACACACACACACACACAAACACAAACACAGAAAACGCAGAAACACTCAAGCACAGATGAAAACAAAGAAGAGAGAGCGAGAGAGAGAGAGAGAGCGGCGAGCGAGGCAGCATAACATATGAAAGGAAACAAGAGGGGAAAAAATAAATGGCAAGAGCAAGCAAGCGAGCGAGACAAGCGAAGGCCTGAAAGGGAAAATAGGAAAATATGGAAAATGGAAATGGATGCTTTTAACGGCGGGGGAAAGTTGATTAGAAAAACGCCATCTTTTGGAGGCTGACGGAATCATGCAAATCATTTCGGCGTTATTCTATTTGTCTTTCTTATTTCCTCTCTCTCTCTCTCTCTCTCTCTCTCTCTCTCTCTCTCTCTCTCTCTCTCTCTCTCTCTCTCTCTCTCTCTCTCTCTCTCTCTCTCTCTCTCGGCTCCTGTTATCTTTCTCAGGCACGATGGGAAAAAATCATCTCTATTCCTTTTCCTCTTTGCCTGATTCTTCTTCCCTTCGCTTGTTATGATGACGGAGGAGGAGGAAGAAGAATCTTTGATGTTGTAGAGATTTGAAAACAGTTCTCAGTGTGTGTGTGTGTGTGTGTGTGTGTGTGTGTGTGTGTATCAGTCTTTCTGTGAGTAGTAGTAGTAGTAGTAGTAGTAGTAGTAGAGACCCTTTTATAAACGGTCAAGACGGCTGATGAAGACACACAACCCTCTAACACCAAGTCAGGCCGATGCTAAATGGCTCGTTAGGCGCCGTGAAACAATATGAGCCGAGTGTGTTGTTTGTCTTCGTTGTCATCCTTAACCTTCTTCCCTTATACCATGTCGTCTGCCTGTCCCTCGTCCCTGGCCCCCTTCTGGCTCGGCCCTTCATAATGTTTAGGTGAAAGGCTATTGCTCCCTCGGGCCCCATAGGCATATACTGGGCTGTGTCGGACGAGAGGATTAGTAGGAAGTGACATTTTAGGAAAGGGGAGACTGAGACAGATGGAGAGGCATGGAGACCGCTGGATAGAGACATGCTGAGTTGGACGGAGACGGCGAAGAACATGCTGAGAGAGGGAGAGAGTGACAGAAGAAGAGACAGAAGGAACAGGAACCTTTTACGGAGCAGGAAGGAATGAGATTAGCGGTAAAGGGAAGGGAACTGAGGGATAGGAAAAGAAATGAATTTAAAGGAAGGGAAGGGATGGGAAGGAAAAGAATGGGAAGGGAAAGGAAAGAAAGGGAACGGATATGAAAGGAAGGGAAAGGAAAGGACGGGACAAGAACAGAAGGGACGGAATGGGCAGCGTAAGGAGGGAGAAGGTAGGAGAGAGAACAGAAAGGAAGGGAAGGGACGGGACAGGACTAGACGGGAATTATTATTAGCAAGTCTGGACCCAAGGGAGCTGTGTAGGAGGGAAGGAAATTAAACGGGTCGCCAGGAGTACAGAAGGAGAGCCAAGCAAATTAATAGTGATTGTAGTGACGGAGGCAGCGACGGTGTGTAGTGAAGAGAGATGAAGAGAGAGAGAGAAGTGAGTGGCTGTGATGGTGAGTGTAGTGAAGGGAGACGAGATGAGAGTGACTGTGGTGGTGAGATGGTGAGTGTAGGGAAGAGAGAGATGAGACGAAAAGAGAGAGAAGAAGCGAGTGACTCTGATGTTGTGATAGTGAAAGAAAGGGTAAAAACTACGACTATTACCACTATTATTTTTGTGAAACATGACCTGTATGAGAAAACTGAGGTAATTGAAAGCAGTGTAGTCTCGAGCATTCCCCTTGGCTTTAATCAGAATCGCATTGGCACTCACTAATTGCAAGAACTGAACACGAAATTACTCTTAAAGATTCTTATACGCAAAATAAATTAACAGCAAAAATTATCTATCTTCGTAAAATATAAATCATATATATTCGTGAAGAGAGGAATATGAGACAAAATATATATAATAGTAAAATTGCAGACGAAAATAACATTGAAATTTTACATATTCCAAACCAGACCAGTAAATGACAGAGCATACCCAAACGTGAAAAGCTGACAGAATCGGTAGTCTTAAGCGAAGGGAACAAAATCTGAAAACATGCATCTTTAATTTTCATCTCATCTTTTTTTTTTTTCTTTTTGTTATGGTTCACTGTCGACGGAGTACATAAAAAAAGAACCATTACGAGCTTTTCACGGATAAACGAATTCGGAATAGCTTATTGATCTGTATTTATCTCACCGTGAAATGAGTATAGTGTAACCGAGTAGTAGAAGTAGTAGTAGTAGTAGTAGCAGTAGCAATAATAGTAATAGTAATAGTAGTAGTAGTAGTAGTAGTAGTAGTAGTAGTAGTAGTAGTAGTAGTAGTAGGAGGAGGAGGAGGAGGAGGAGGAGGAGGAAGAAGAAGAAGAAGAGGAGGAGGAGCAGGAGTATTGATGGTCCTTGCAATTTCAATTCTCGTGTGTGTGTGTGTGTGTGTGTGTGTGTGTGTGTGTGTGTATCCAATATTCTCAAGCTCTGAACACCCCAATTGATTATATTTTTTTCTTTTCCTTTTCTCTTTTGCTTAATACATTTCCAATCTCAGTTATCGCCCATAAAAATTGATTCTTTCCACGCGTTTTTATCCCTCCATCTCTCCCTCCCTCCATTATTCCCTCTCTTCCTATTACTGTTTCTATATATCCTATTGTTCCTCCCTTTTCCTCCCCTTCTCATCCCCAGTTATCTCCCACTCCTCTCCTTCCCCCTTTCTCCTCCTTCCCCTTTAATCTTTTCCTTCCTCCTTTCTCTCTTCCTCTTTCATTTCCTTCCTTTCATCTCTGTTCTTATTGTTTTATGTATCCTTCCGTTTATCTGCATTACTCTCTCTCTCTCTCTCTCTCTCTCTCTCTCTCTCTCTCTCCAGCTGTTGCATTCAAAAACACGTTCCCTTTCTAATAAATTTTTGGGCCGGATTCCCCTGCAAACCTACGTCAATTTTTTTTTTAACTCTCTCTCTCTCTCTCTCTCTCTCTCTCTCTCTCTCTCTCTCTCTCTCTCTCTCTCTCTCATGAGTAATTGCTTGAATATAACTGAAAATATGATGTTGAATACAATTTACGTGCAAACAGTCCAGGATAATTGCAAGAGTAGCGGCAGCAGCAGCAGCAGCAGTAGTAGTAGTAGTAGTAGTAGTAGTAGTAGTAGTAGTAGTAGTTGAAGTAAAGGAAGCAGTAGTAGTAGCGAACCTCATCCCTATCAAACCACTTCCTTTTCCATACTCATTTCTTCTCTTCCTCTTCCTGCTCTTCCTCTCCCTCCTTCTCTTCATCCTCCTCCTCTCCTCCTCCTCCTGTCCTCCTCCTCCTCCTTCAGATGGGCCGGAGCAATACCCGGCAGTCAGGTGAGCGATCAAAAGACTTCAGCTCATAGATGCAGATGTAGTTTTTCTTTCACGGCATAAAAAAAAAATGTAAATAAGTGTCTTCTTTTGGGTCTCGCTGCGTGATTAGACCGTTGCCAAGTTGTCAGGCGGAGCAAAACTTTACACGTGATGAAAACGGCGAAGTTGTGAGGAAATGCTGGGGTTTGGGGGGGTTAGAGAGAGAGAGAGAGAGAGAGAGAGAGAGAGAGAGAGAGAGAGAGAGAGAGAGAGAGAGAGAGAGAGAGAGAGAGAGAGAGAGAGAAAATAGAATCATAAACAAAAGTATGAACAGGAGAGACAGAATGATATGGGAAGCAGATAACAGAAGGAGGAGGAGGAGGAAGAAGAGGAGGTGGAGGAAGAGGAAGAGGAGACAGTACATAACCGAGAGTGGTGTGAAATCATGGACGGCATCACACACACACACACACACACAGGGCCACTACATCAAAGAGGCTCACGTCTAGTCAGTCGATGGCGATGTGTTTTACGGCAGCATTCATCAGAGAGAGAGAGAGAGAGAGAGAGAGAGAGAGAGAGAGAGAGAGAGAGAGAGAGAGAGAGAGAGAGAGAGAGCGTGAACGATGCTGCTTCGCTTATAGTTTCACTGATTTTGTTGTTGTTGTTGTTGTTGTTGTTGTTGTTAAGTCAAGTGTGTAAATGGGATGACAGGTGTGCGTTCGTGTGTGTGTTTACCTGTGTGGGTGAGGGATTTAGATTCCTGAGTATATGTGTCACTCACTCTCTCACTCACTTCTTTATGCAGTCATTCTTTTTAAATATCGGAGCACTCAGTCTCCTCTCTCTCTCTCTCTCTCTCTCTCTCTCTCTCTCTCTCTCTCTCATTCTTTCGGCCAGGGGAAGAAAAGTTTGGGCGGCGGCGGTGGCGGCAGGGAAGAAAGTTTGCCTCGGCCGCAGCATGGAAAGGAAAGGAAAAGGAAACTCCCTCAAAGGCTGGTTCTGGTGATATTGCCACTTGCTCAACTTTTTTTCCCTCCTTTCGAAGTCTGAATTTTTCTACCTTTGTGGTCTCTCTGGAGGAGGAGGAGGAGGAGAGGAGGTTGGAGTAGGTACTGAGGGAGGAATAGGGGGAACAGGCTGAGGGGAAATGGGGGTGGGGACATGTAAAAGAGGATGAGGAAAAAAGTGGTAGTAGTTTTCAGGTGAGGGCTTGCTAACTTTTCCTTGAGTATTCTAAGTGTGTGTATTCTAAAGAACTTATAAATATGTGGTCAATAAAGCACCAATCTATCTATCGATCTATCTATCTCTCTACCTACCTGTCTATCTACCTGTGTGTGTGTGAGCAAATAAAGCCAGCAGCCAACTACAGCGTATTCGCCTAGTGCCTCTCCTCCTCTCAGCCCCCTTTTGTCGAGCGGCCGCGAGGCGAAACATTTTGTAGCGGAGTAAAAAGGGAAAATATAAACACACAGAATGACACTACGAACATGAAAGGAACATTGAC
>NC_066546.1:15827473-15897473 GCF_024679095.1 Eriocheir sinensis | reverse complement strand
GGAGTTAGTTTATTGATGGCAGGATGACTAGGCAAGGGTAGAACAAGTAATGGGTAACGAGTTTCTAAGTTCTAATGTCCGTATTCTCAGTCGCTTTCCAGTATTTTCAAAGCCAAGGGCTAGGCTAGCTTACATCACTCTAGGTCTGGTTTATTTATTAATGGCAGGACGGCTGGAGCAAAGGTAGAACAAGTAATGGGTATCGATTTTCTAAGCTCTCAGACACTTCAGACTCTCACAATCGGTATTTCCAAAGGCCACACAGGAGATGCCAAGGTAAACTTACATCATTCAAGGTCTGAAAGTTTATTTATTGACGGCAGAGCGTATAAAACAAGGGTAAAAGTTAGGCGCGTCTCGGAGGTCTGAGGCTGACATTCTCACACGTTTTTTACTCTCACAACTAACATTTCCAAAGGCCACAAAGAAGATCAGTCTGGTTTTCACGGGTGTTATTTCACATTCATGGTGCAGAAGCCTTGTTAAACTATCACTAGGCTCATGAAACAACACATAGGAATGCTAACACAACCTCTACGGAAGCTTTATTAACTGTAGGTGTGGAAGCCCCGAAACGTTTGAGAATATGGGCCGTGGAATAGGTGAAAATACTTGGTTGTTTCGAATGTTGCCTTCCTCGCCCATATTACAAGCGTTCCCCTCCTCTCCCTTCCCTTGAGATCAGCTCCACCAATATCAGGAAGCCAGGAATCGTCCCTTAAGAGCTTTCTATGAACCATTTCCTCCACAGACCTTCAAATGCCAAGAATTAAGTAAAAGAAATATCACGGGGATGTCGGGATGTGATTTCAGTATTTCTAAAACTATTGGACAAGGTGAAGATAAATGTTAGCGTCTAGTCACTCCCGAGGGTAATTAGGCGATTTACCTGTCAATCACGCCGGGAGTAATTACCCGGAATCACAGGTGAAAAATTGCAGTCATTTATCTTTCGGCCAGGTGTATTATGCAGTCACGTGTAGTTGGTTCAGGTAAATGCCCAACCTGTACCAACTCTCCCTGATGCAGCTTCAGGTAATACATGCAGTGCCACTTCACCTGTCGAGGTTGAAGCATAGTATATCAGGTAAATGACGCAACTGTCCAATCTCCAATACACTCAGCATTCCTAATAATATGTATCGTTCTTACTCACCTTTCAGACACACGTTCATCTCCAGACCAGGTAAATGAAGCCCCTTTCTCATCTCCCCTCGCTGAAGCATCCCTCCCGCCTGTCTTAATGCAAGCCTACCTGTCCACTGGCAGTCAGGTAAGTGATTCGGACTTTCCAGGTGAGAGTGTTCTCTCTCGCTCACTCACGCCTCCCTTCTCTTCCCTCAGGTGATCTCACAATCCAACTCTCCCTTCCTCCCTCTCTCCCTTAAGTTGTAAGTATACCTCCCCCCTCCTCTCTCTCTCTCTCTCTCTCTCTCTCTCTCTCTCTCTCTCTCTCTCTCTCTCTCTCTTCCGGTGGATCAAACGGATTGACTCCACCAATCTATTCCGACGCGTGTTCGAACCCTTGCAACACACACACACACACACACACACACACAAACGCGCGCCCACTGATCATGGAAGACTGGAATATTTTTTGGAGCTGAAGATCTTCGAGGAAATAAGGTCAGTATGTTTCATTTTTTTGTAGTTTTTAATGACCTTCATCTCTATTTCTTTTTCCCTTTGTTACTTTGTTTATTACTCATCTTTTCAATACGTATTACTGGTGTCAAAATGTGTATGTAATTTCCATGTATACTATTTTTTATCTTTTTTTATTTCCATGTATATTTTTATCCATTTTACATGTTGGTAAATTTGTCATGTGACGTAACAGCTGTTTAAACGTGACCCGACTTTGAAATATATAACATTTAGCGACACATTTCGGTTGTCATGTCTCGTGTGTGCGTGCGTGTGTGTGTGTGTGTGTGTGTGTGTGTGTGTGTGTGTGTGTGTGTGTACATACTCAGCGCCGTCGGAGTTTCAAGCCCTCAAACCCTCGACGGATATAGCTTTATGTGGAAACAAATAAAACACTAACAAAAAACACACAAACACAAACACACGTGGCTGAGCAAAATGAGTTAATGTAATCTGTTTTGAGGGGACACAACGGTCTGTATGATGGGTTGGGTCCACCGGCATTACTTATTCCGTGTTTTTTTCCTGTTTTATTTAATCTCTTTTTTTTAATAATTCAGTAAAGTGTTTGAACGTATGATGTGATATTGTTGTTATATTGTTGTTATATTGTTGTGTGTGTGTGTGTGTGTGTGTGTGTGTGTGTGTGTGTGTGTGTGTGTGTGTGTGTGTGTGTGTGTGTGTGTGTGTGTGTGTTGTATGTGTGTGTTTGTGTTCATTTATTTCACTTTCGCTACACATTTTTTTTTTTTGTGTGTGTGTGTGTGTATTACCTGCAGCGACTGTGTAACATTTTTTCACCTGGCTCTCACCTGGTTGTTGTATGACCGCGCAGTAGTAGAAGAAAATGCCACGAGTACACTAAAACACATTCATTCCTTTCTAAATATTTCTGTTTACACGCGCAGCAACTAGGACGCGGCCAGTGGGCGAATTCTACACAGCAGCAGCGCGGGACTGAAAAATTAAAACTCACACCCAAACACAGTCACAAAAAGATTCCAATTAAAAAGACACGGATATCTATACACACGCATAAAAATGCAGCGAAAACATACCTGTGAAACTGTGACCTCGCGTAGCCAGCACGAACCGGGGTACGAAAAACTGATTGCAAAAGTGATTTAACCCCCCCACGAGAGAGATAACTGAAGCCATCATATAGCACCGAATGAGACTGTGATTACCGCCTCTAAAACCTCGTAACTAGGACCTCGCATAGCCAGCACGAACAGGCGTATGAAATAGTGATCATAAAGGTGATTTTAACCCTCTAAAAGACATAACTAAGATCATACTATAGCCCTGAATAAGACTACGATCATCGCCTCAAAAAAACAACGAATCTGTGACCTCGGATATCCAGGTTAACACAAGCTTATGAACAATGATTAGAACGATGATTAAGGACCCCCCTCACCCATACAAAAGTAACCAAAACCATAAAGACCCAAATATGACTGGGATTAACGCTTCTAAGACCCTGAAAAACAATCTCGACAAGGATGAGGATGCATGAAACTGTGACTACGGATATCCAAGTGAAAGAAACTTATGAACCAGTGATAACAGAGGTGATTTTAAAACACGTAACTCAGATCATATTGTACCGAAACTTGACTAATATTACCGCCTCTAAAACCTCGAAAAACGAAGTAGAGGAGAGCAGAAATGAGTCGAAATCAACACAAAGCTTTGACTGGCCGACTAACCCAACCACTTTTATTTCCGCGTCTGAACGAATGAAAACACGAGACTCGAAACTCCCGGTCCCTTTATCAACACGAGTCGCCTCACTGGGGACCTTCACGTCGTTAGGTCGCCGTGAGCCGCTAACTGTGATCGAATTAGTCTACGTCCACAAAGGTAGGTCAGGTCACCACACCGCCGCCTTGTTGTCTCTGTACACACCTGGTTCACGGGGTTAGGAAGAGAGGGGAAGGGAAAGAGGGAGAGGAGGAGGAGGAAAGAGGGAGAGGAGGAGGAGGAGGAGGAGGAGAAAACTAGAAAGGATGTAGGACTTGAAGGGAGATAAGAATTGAGTATTTACCGTCATTTGCAATTCCTCCTGATTCTCATCCCTCCATCCACTACTATCATCATTCTCTCTCTCTCTCTCTCTCTCTCTCTCTCTCTCTCTCTCTCTCTCTCTCTCTCTCTCTCTCTCTCTCTCTCAGCAACCTTTGTTCCCTTCGGTCACCAAGTTTACTCACTCGCTCGGAGCGCAAACTAGCAAGTCTTGTGTTTGTTCGGGCGGCAGCAATCTATTCGAGAGAGAGAGAGAGAGAGAGAGAGAGAGAGAGCAATACCTGACCGTGCGGAGGTTCCAGGTGAATTAAACATCTACCTATTAATTGCGGATCCAACAGGTAGTCTCTCTCTCTCTCTCTCTCTCTCTCTCTCTCTCTCTCTCTCTCTCTCTCTCTCTCTCTCTCTGAAGCAAAGAAAAATGAACAACAAATCATCATTTACCCCACTATCCTAACTTTTCTGACGTAACAAAGATGGAGGAAAAGAAAGGAGGAGGAGGAGGAAGAGAAGAGGAAGAGAGGTAGAGAAGGAAAGAGAGGGAAAAGGGGAGAGGGCGGAGGAAGAGGATTCGTGATCTTTAGGGAATAGCACTGTGGAAAGGGGAACGAAAGGGGAGGAGCATTAGGGTGAGCAGAGGACAGAGGGGAGAAGAAGAAAGGGGAAGGACGAGGAGAAAGGCAATGAAAGGATAGAGGAAGAGGAAGAGGAAAGAGATTAAAAGAAAGAAAAAGAGAATTAAGAAGAGGGGAAGAGGAAAAACAGGGAAGAAACTGAGGGGATTAAAGAGAGAAGGAAAAAGGGAGAATGAAGGAAACGCGAATGAAGCAGAAAGGAAAAAAGTGAAACAGTGCAAGGAGTGCATTAAAAGAAAAAGCCCAAAATGAAACAGGACAGAGAGGAAAGGAGGTAAAAAGAGAAAACAGGAAACAAGAACGAGCGAACGAAACGAGAATGAAACTGAGAAGGACGAAAAAGTGGAGCAGGGTCACGGGGGCGAAACAGACCCACTGAAATGAGGGGAAACTTGGCCCCTAAAACACACACCAAAGCTTCCGTTGTTATAAACTTGAACAATAACAACAGCAAGTATGTCTCCCCTTACCTGTGTGTGTGTGTGTGTGTGTGTGTGTGTGTGTGTGTGTATACATCGTACTCTGACGTTCATGTTATTGCTTCTGTTTCATATGATTCTCTCTCTCTCTCTCTCTCTCTCTCTCTCTCTCTCTCTCTCTCTCTCTCTCTCTCTCTCTCTCTGTCCATATATCCCAAAACTCCTCCCACCGTGAGACAAGAGGTTTCCTTAATATCACTTTCCTTCCTTTATTCCTCCGTCTCTCTCTTTCTCTCCCTCTCTTTTTTTCCTCCAATAAAGAGAGGGCAGCAATAAGGAGGGAGGAGGGAGGGAGGGAGAGGAGGGAAAGATCAAGGGAGGAATAAAGGAAAGGAGCAAAGTATATGGCTGGAGGAGGAGGAGGAGGAGGAGGAAGAGGGAGGAGGGAGGAGGACATTAAGAAGGAAGGGCGTGTGATAAAGGGACTGATGGATAGCTCTGTTTTCCTCCCTTTATATTTTTTGGAAAGGGTTGCTGGACGGAGGAGGAAAAAATAGGGTAGAAGGAAGGCAAGAGAAGTTAACCAAAATCAAGATAGAGGCGCCACCACCATCAAAGAGGAAGGAAATTACTTGGATATTATTTGCTTCCTTTTTTATGTATATGATGCATCTACTCAATCTCGCTTTCTCTTTCTCTCTCTATCGAATTAATAAAAAGCAGCAACGAAAAAAAAATAGGGCTTGAAAATAAGTGAATAATGAACTGAACTTATCTCTCTCTCTCGTTTTCCTTTTTGCTCCATAAAAAATAAAAAATAAAAATCTCTTGGGCTTTGCAAAATTTAGCGATTAATTTCCTGACATGTTGAAGCGAAATGGGAGGAGAGAGGAAAGAGGGGAGGAGAGAGTAGGAAAGAGAAGGAAGGGGGAGGAACAGAAGAGGAAGGGAGGGTATAGAAAGGAATCAGAAGGAGAGTTAAAAAAAAAACGGAAGGGGGAGAAGGAGAAAGGAAGGGATAGAGGAAGATGGAGAAAGGAAGAGAGGGAGAAAGAGAGACCTATAGGTAGAAAGGAGAAGCTGTAGAGAGGAGTAGCAGGGAGACGAAAAAGGGGAAGAAGGAAAAAGCAGTGATAAGGTAGAAAGGGAGAAGTGAGTGAAGTGGAGGGGAGAGACGAAAAGAGAAGATGGAGAAAGGAAGGGATAGGGAAATAGGTAGGAGTAGAGAGGGGGAGTGGAATGGAGTGGAGTGGAGCGGAGTGGAGTGGTGTTTTCAGGAAGGGGCCTAGATTTACCTGGATTTACCTGGATTTATTGGTGGATTACGAGGAGATTTATGAGACGGCGCGCGGCGGTCAGCTCTCGTTTATTGCAAGACGGATGAGGACATACTAATGAGGGAGTCAACATGGCGGCGGCGGTGGTGGTGGTGGTGGTGGTGGTAGGTGGAAGGTTACAGGCGGTATGAAGGGATTGGCATATGTTATTATTAGTAGTAGTTGTAGTAGTAGTAGTAGTAGTAAAAGTAGTAGTAGTAGTAGTGACAAACGTTCTATTATCTTAAAAACTATATGTATAATGATGTTTGTAATGTTAAATAAAGCTGGTTGTCGGCCACAGTCATGGCGAGGTCGGGGCCGATGAATTGCTTAGTGAGAGCATGAGAAAACATACCTCTCACAACTCGACTTTTACTGATGGAGGCCGTATTTAGAAGTAGTAGTAGTAGTAGTAGTAGTGGTAGTGGTAGTAGTAGTGGTAGTGATAGTAGTGGTAGCGATGGTGGTGGTAGTGGTTGTAGTAGTAGTCGTAGTAATGGTAGTGGTGGTGGTAGTGGTGGTAGCGGTAGAATTTTTACACCTGTCTATTCTTGGTCCACTCTTTGTAATTAGGCCACAACAGGTAACCTCCTCCTCTCGTGTGGACCGTAAACAAAAGCAAACGACCACTTCCCACGCCATAAATATCATGTAATTAGGATTTATTTCACTTAAACACTTGGCAATCACTTTACCCACACCAGGAAGGAAGAAAACACACACAAAGGGGGAGAAACACAGATCACGATAAGTGCGCGATATAAAAAAAAATAATGACATGGAACCGAGACAGAGAAATAATAATAGCAAAGAAAATAACACACCAAGACCATTTCTAGACTTGATTAAAGCGAAAAACAAAACATTGAAACATACAGGACACGAAAGAAAGCAATGGTAAAGAAACTAGAGATAAGTAATGATAAAAATAATAACTCATGATTTTATGGAAGCTAAAAATAATAACCGAGCAAAGAAAGAATGCAATAATAAATAAACTAGATATAAATAATACAATAACAATAGATGAGATAACGAAAGCTGAAAATAATAAATGGGTAATAAAAGAAATTGATGATAAAGACAAAAGATAAATAATGATAGAAAGAGTAACTAATGGGATGATGGAAACTATAAATAATAACTGGTTAACGAAAAAAATCAAAAGGAAACTAAAAAAATAAATAAAATAATAAAGAATAGGTAATAAAATAAATGAAGATAAAAATAAAGAGAATAGAAACAGACAGCCATCCCAAGACTTCTTCCCAATGGTCAATGAAAGGAAGATACGATAGACAAACGTAAGATAAAAAATAATAAAACAATAGATGAGATGAATGAAGCTAAAATGAAGCCGAGTCAAACCATCCACCCATCGCAAGAGAGAGGGCGAATTAGGTTCGTGTACAATAAGATAGTGCAGGGTTTGAAGCAGGTACGTGTTCGAATTTCTTTCCAAGTAAACGTCAGTTAGTTCGAAAAGTGAAAAGAACAGCTTGCTGGAATAAAGTTCGAAATGTTCGAGTTGACCAAATTTAGAAATAAACTTTTTCGATATTCCTGAAGTCTACCTGGTAACAATTTCGAAACGGACTTATTACACCGTCCGTGTTTCCAACTATGTTTCATAATATTACACACGATCCTATTTCTAAGCCAATGTTCAAATTGGGAAATAGGTTCGTGGGAGACAAGTTCGCAGTGTTTCGAACCTATTTCCACGTACCTGTTTCCCAAAACCTAGCATGAACTAGTTGACACGTGCCACGTTCCCCCGCCCTCGCAAGACCACTTCCCAGGCCGAGCCCAAGAGCCTTGACGCTGGAATGGACGAATCACCTTTAAAACGGTTAAATAAACAACGTAATGGAAGGGGACTCTAAGTAATTATATTTTCATAGTAAACTGTGCACATCCCAATTACCTTCCTCCTCGCCTCACTAATGTAATAACGTCCAGGGTGGCCGCTGTAATTAAATTAGTTCACGATAATAACCTTGACCCATACACGGAAACCGAAGGGGGTGAAGGGAAGGGAAGGGAAGGGAGTGTATGGCATAATTCAAGGGTTTTTGTGTAGAGGAAGTTGATTTTTATTGTATTTTATTCCAATTCTCCTTTCCCAATATACAGAAACCGAAGGGGGTGAAGGGAAGGGGTGAAGGGAAGGGAAGGCAAGGAAAGGGAAGCGAAGGGGAATGTGTGGCTTAATTCAAGGGTTTTTAACCTGGTAGCTGCGGGGATCGTGTTTCTTAAAAGCTCCTCTAAGCGAATTAATGAGAAAAAATCATCACTCATGCAAACCAATTCATAATATATATCAATGCATTTGTGATCAGTTTATGCATCATCTATTTGGGGGTGTTAATGTCATGGCAAAAATATGGCCCGTCGCTGGTACACGGTAAAGCCACAAATTTGGCCCCTCGCTGCTACCGGATTAAATAGAGGAAGTTGATTTTTATTGTATTTTACTCCTGTTTTCCTTTCCCTGTATACAGAAACCGAAGGAGGAAGAAGGGGGTGAGGGGATGGGAAGGGAAGGGAGTGTATGGCTTAATAGAACGCTTTCTGTAGAGAGGATGTTCACTTTTTTATTTGCATTTGTATTTTCCCTCTCTATACTATTATGTAGAAATCGAAAGGGGAGAGAAGGGGGTGAAGGGAAGGAAGGGAAGGGGAGTGTATGGATTACTTCAAGGCTTTTTTAATAGGGGATGTTATTTATTATTATTTCTGTTATTATTTTTTTCATTTTCAAACTTATATTAAATCTTCTTACACTCTAGAATTATTGAGAGATAAAAGTAATGTGTGTGTCTTCATTCAATGCTTTTTATGTACATAGTGTTGATTTTTATTCTATTTTACTCTTATATTTTCTTTCACTTACTCTTATTAAGTCTACACCCTCGAGGTACTGAGTGAGAGAGAAAACAAGAGTGGAGGAAAAAATCTAGCAAGAAAAATCGGGCGTGGTAATACTGGTTAATTTTCTTTCAAGGCTTCTTAGTACAAATGCATAATTCACAAGGTTTTTTTTCCAATTATCTATTTCTTCTACGCTAATGTTGTGTTGCGGGTATCTTTTTTTCTCTTATTTTTTCCTCCCTAAAGGTTTTCTGGGGTTAAGTGTTGTTTGTTTTGACGTGTTAATGCGAAAAACGTGGCCGCCGTAAGAAACAAACACACACACACACACACACACACCTAATACCTAAGACCTGTTACCTCAATACCGCTACCTGAGCTCTCCTCTGGCGTGACGAACAGGTAAGCTGAATACCTGGGGGCAGATCGAAGGAGAAAAATACATGGAGACAAGAACAAGCGCAAGAAGAACAAGAAGACGACGACAACGAGGAAGAGGAAGAAAAGGAAAAAGAGAGGGGAGAGGTGAAGGAAGGAGGACATAAGGCTGATGGAGGGAAGGGTTGGGAAGGAGAGGAAGATGGTGATGAAGGAAATGATGGGAGGGAGAGATGGAGAGAACGAGGAGGAGGATATATGGAGGAGGGAATGAAGAGAGGAAACTGCCGGGTGAAGGAGAGAAAGAGAGAGAGGGAGGGAGGGGGGGAGGGAGGGGGAGGGAAGAACTGGAACCAGATCGAAGGAGAGAAATGAACTGAGGGAAAGGAAAAGAGAATGTAAGACGAGAGATGAGAGAGAGGGAGAGAGAGAAGAAAGGAATAAGAAGTGAGGGAGAGTTGAGGGAATGCAAGAAAGAGAGGAAGAAAAGGAAAGAAGCAGAAGAAGGAAGAGGGTATCGTGCGTATGAAAAGAGGAAGAGTTGAAGAAAAGATAAGAGAAAAGAAGAGAGTTGAAAAGAGAAAGAAGGAATAAACAAAGAGGAAGGATGAGGAAGGAAGAGAATGAAAGAAACAGAAGAAGGAAGAGGGTATAGTGAGTAAGAAAAGAAGAAGAGAAGAAGAAAAGATAAGAGAAAAGAAGAGAGTTGAAAAGAGAAAGAAGGAATAAACAAAGAGGAAGGATGAGGAAGGAAGAGAAGGAAAGAAACAGAAGAAGGAAGAGGGTATCGTGAGTATGACAAGAAGAAGAAAAGATAAGAGAAGAGTTGAAAAGAGAAAGAAGGAATAAACAAAGAGGAAGGATGAGGAAGGGGAAGAGGAGACTAAATCCCACCCATAGCAGTGATGCATTAGAGGCTTCCGTCGCCTCTTAAACGCATCGTTCCGCCGAATAAACCCAGCAACATAAACTCCATCACTCTCCCCACGATTCCCTTTACGCCGAAGAGCCGCAGGACGAACCAAGAGAGGCCGAAACTAGACACCAGAACGACCGAGCCCACCCCACAAAAACACGGGATGACTGACCCTAGCGGCACATTCCTCTTAGCACTGTAATGCCCTGGCCATTCTGTTTTATGCTGTTGTCTAATCAATCGTCAGAAGCAGCTTGCCCTCCCTCCCTCTCCCTCCCTCCCTCGCTCCCTTCCTCTCTTCCTCCCTCTCCCTGTGTGTGTCTTATAATTACATCACGTCCAGACCCCGAATATGATAACCCATTTGTCTGCTTGACCCTCAGATTACGTACACTTGTTGGTTGGCTGCCTCCCGCACACCTGGCCCGGGTTTACCTGCCGCGGGGCATACCTGATAACGCCGCCCCTGTCTGCTTGTTACACCTGCTTGCTGCTCCCCGCCTCGCCGCCCCTCACCGCACATCGACACGACCGCGGAGTCCACCACGTGAGACAAAACATAGGGAGGAAAGTGACGTGAGTGAGAGGGGAATCGGTACGGGTTGACAGGTGAAAGATTGAATAATGTCGAGATGTGGACATGAGGGAAAGAAATCAGTGCGCCGTGACAGATGAAACATGAAATAACATCAGGATATAGACATGAGGGAAAGAAATCAGTGCGCCATAACAGATGAAACATGAAATAACATCGTAATATAGACATGAGGGAAAGAAATCAGTGCGTCTTGACAGATGAAAGATAAAACAACGTCAGGATATAGACATGAAAAATAGGATATCACAAGCCATGAGTCATTTATTTTATCTGACATTTCAAGCCATTCAGTAATACGTAAAACAACACAAAAAATAAGACAATATTACCGAGATTACATGAAGAAAGAAAATAATTAATCTTCTTTTTCCTGACGTCCCTAGCCATTCACTGATGCGTATAAAAACGAAGCAATACGAGAATAATCTACGCCCACGAGATGAAGATGCGTAATTACATCTTTCACCGGCGTAATCAAGGGCTGCAGGGATGCGTTAACCTCATAAACAAGCCGCGGAGTTGTTCAAGCGAGGCTTCCGTGAATATTCCGGCACTTAGGTTCCTGACAAGCCATTACTTACGCTAATGAAGACAAACATTCAATTATCTGTTTGACCCGACCACAACTTGCTTCATTTTGGTCCGGCAGTGCATCGGAAATATAACTAACTACAACAGGATTTAGTTTTAATAGCATGATGATGATGGACTTAACTCTACCGTCCACATGATACCAAGAAGTTTACCTGAGATGCTTACCTGTGACTGGGGTGTTATCATCTGTTTGATCTGACCACGATTTGCTTCATTTCCGATCGGTAGTACATAAGAAATAACGTGCTACAAGGCGATTTAGTTTCAATAGCATAAAGTTAGTGGAATTAACTTTTATTCATTAGGTAATGCAAATAAATTTACCCGAGGGCTTCACCTAAGACTGGGATGTTATTATTTACTAAGGCTGACCACCGTGTCCTTAATTTTCGACCGGCAATACATTATAAATAAATAACAACAATAGGATTTATTTTAATGAGGACAAACGCTCAATTATTTGTTTGACTTGACCACAATTTGCATCATTTTCGTCCGGCAACAGATCAGAAGTAAGTAACTACCAGGGGATTTAGTCTCAATGATGATAAATTACCTCTCTCGTCCAGGTAATACAAATATGCTCACCGGTGACTGAGATATAATTATTTGTTTTCCTGATCACAATTTCCTTCATTTTAGAGCGGCAATACACAAGAAAGTAAGTGCTTCAAGAGGATTATTATTATTTTTAGTCTCAATAGCATAATAGTGATAACCGCTCCGCCAGGTAATACAGAGAAGCTCACCTGTGATTGTTTTACTGGTCCTTAATTGCCGCGAGCTAATACCTGATGACGGCGAAGCAAAAAAATAAGTAGCAATAACGTAATAAGATAACCAGAAACTGAGAAAGAGAAATAAAAGCAGACAATTAACTGATTATTAGCGCTGTGAAGAAAGAGGGAAAAAAATGAAAATAAAAGTAATAACAAAAAAAGGGAAAAATGGTCGGCGGATTCAAAGCCAGCGTTGATTGACTGTGAGAGAAGAAAATAAAAATAAAGAAAAGAAAAAACTAAAGAAAAGAAAAAAGAAAATGATATAAGTGAGTATTCTACGAATTCATTAAGAACGATGACTGAATGTGGGCGACAGGAAGGAATATATAAAAAAAACTAAGTAAAAAGAGAGAGAGAGAGAGAGAGAGAGAGAGAGAGAGAGAGAGAGAGAGAGAGAGAGAGAGAGAGAGAGAGAGAGAGAGAGAGAGAGAGAGAGAGAGACACAGAGAGAGACAGAGAGAGAGAGAGAGAGAGAGAGAGAGAGAGAGAGAGAGAGAGAGAGAGAGAGAGAGAGAGAGAGAGAGAGAGAGAGAGAGAGAGAGAGAGAGAGAGAGAGAGAGAGAGAGAGAGAGAGAGATAACGCAAATGAACTACACCTTCATTAGCAGCAGCGACAAATGTGTAGGCGAGGGAAAAAAATGTGGAAAAAATAAATTCATACCAACACGAAATAAAACACAGCGACAGCAAACACAATACGTCATTAATATCACTTCAGAGCCTTAATTACGAGCCGCCTTTGATAGCACTTGATAACGAAAGAAGCCGAGTCACTGAGCCATTTAGCCAACCAGCCATTTCGCCAACAAATAAGTCAGTCAGCCAACCAGTCAGTCAGCCCCTAAGAAAGCTAGAGAGCCAATCAGCCAGCCAATAAGCCGGTAAGCCAGTCAATAAGAAAGCTATCCAGTCAGTCAGCCAGTCGTTTACCCTTGTGTCATCCAGTCAGTCAGCTAGCTCAAAAGCCAGTCCGCCAGCCATTTAGACAGTCCATAAGCCAGTTAGTCAGACAGTACACCAACTATTCAGTAAGCCGTCTAGCCAGCCATCAGCCAGGGAGCAAGAACGTGAACAGCACAGCCCATTAGCTCAATATTACCACAATTAGTCTCCACAACCCATGAGCTAAAATTTTAACACATTCATATTCAGCACATCCTTTTACTACACACCCTCAGTCGAAAGAAGAAACTGAAGTGCAACAAACAAGAACATGCACTGGACAACAAGCACATTAACACACATTTGCAGCAGTATTCTTCGCGGTGCATTGACAAATTAACACTTATTTTTTCCCCACACGTTCTTTTACTACTCACCCTCGGCCGAAGGAGAAGTTAAAGTCCAACAAACAAGTGCATGATGTGAGTAGCAAGCACATTAGCACGCATTAGCACCAGTAACCTTCGCAGTGCATTACAGATTATCACCTTTTTTTCCACCACACATTAAGTCGAGAAAACATTTAAGTCCACTTGTCTTGGTTTCTTACGTGAATAGTCTTACTTGAACCGTGTCTCAGCTTAGTCTTTTTATATGTGTGGTTATCTAAGTCCTCCTACCTAGTCCTGTTACACCTGAAAATGGTTAAATCCACTTGTCTTGCAGTCTTCCCTGAACTGTGTCTTAGCTTAGTCTTCTTATACGAGTCTTTACCTGAGTCTTCCTACTTGAGTCTCTACACCTTTTTATTCGTATCCTTTTCCTTGAGTGTGAGTCTTTAAACTTTTACAGTCTTACATTTCGCAAGTTCTTATTCGCATCCTTCCTGCCTGAGTCTGTTACACTTGAACGTTTTTGAGCGACTTCATATTCGGGTCTTTTCCTTTATTCTGCCTGTGTCTTGCTACCTGAGTCTTACCTGCTCTCCTATTCTCCATCCCCAGCACCACGTGAATCCCCTCCAGCTACGTGACCTTCCCCCCTTCTTCCCCTCTACCCCCTTCTCCTCCTCCTCCTCCTCACCTGCCCCACCTCACCTCCCAGCAACTCCCCCCCACCTCCCGCATGCACACCTGGTTAGCACAAGAACCCCTTGCCTGCCACCTGCCCTCGCATTCTCTCTCTCTCTCTCTCTCTCTCTCTCTCTCTCTCTCAGTGTGACATCCGGGTTAGCACAGTATACCTTCCTCATGGTTCTCCAAGTACCCAATTATGGACCAGCCGAGAGGGAGGATGAACGGCTTGGTGGGCTGTACTCCAATTGCCCGGGCCAGGATTCGAACCTTGGCCCGCGGATTCGTAGCTAGGCATGCTAACCACTTCACCACGGAGGCAAGACTAAAACTGTTACTTCTCTCGCCTGCACGGCCTGGAAACACACTGACTTTTTTCCTCACCGTTTCTGGACACCTTCGAGGCAGCGTGTGGACAAAACCGAACACCCAGCCTGCCTCCGCCACCCAGCCAGTCAGCCGTGTTTTTACCGTTCCCCAAGTTCACTAATCCACTTTTTACCAACTTTCTGAACTCCAAGGTCGCTTTTTGCCGTCATTACCTCGGGTGTTTAACAAAGGCTATTGAAGGACGAAAGCGATGACGAGCGGAAAGTAATGAAGACTTGAGAAGCGTCGAGGAGTCAGTGCTGTAGCTAACGTGTTCTCCTCTTTCCGTCTTTTTTCTGTGTTTTGCGAACTTTACCCTTTGCGGAAACGAAGAACCGCAAAAATACGGACCCAAAATAAAAAAATACCGAATTCTTATGTAAAGGAAACCGGTCTCAAAAGGCGACTCATATTCTCCATGTGTCGTTATAAGTTCAGTAAGAAAATTTAACTTTGGGTATAACGGAAAAGAGCAGAAATAAAGACCAAAAAAACGAGAAAATATCGAACACTTTTATGAAGGAAACAAGTCTCAATACGCGACTCTTGTTCTCCATCTGTCTTTAGAAATTTATTGAGAATTTTTAACCTTGAATAATAATAACGAAGAACAGCAAAAATAAGGACCAAAAACACAAGGAAATATCGAATACTTTAATGAAGGGAACAATTCTCAATACGCGACTTATATTCTCCATCTGTCTTTACAAGTTTATTGAGACTTTTTAACCTTGAATAATTATGTAGAACAGCAAAAATAAGTACCAGACACGCAAGAAAATATCGAAAACTTATATGAGGGGAACGAGTCTCAAAAGATAACTCTTATTCTCCATCTGTCTTTGTGCGTTGATTAAGAATTTTAACTCGGACAAGCGCAAATATAAATAATAATAACAATAAGCAATAAAAACGGGAGAAAATAACCCAAACACGAAGGGGAATAAGAATCGACAACTCGCTCTCCTTCTCCATACGTCTTTTCATCTTGATTAAAACATTCACCCTCAACAAAACGGAGAGAAATAACGATAAAAATAACACACAAGGAAAGCAGCAGCGGGACAACAAAATCTCGAGCACTTTCAAAAGACACGGAACGAGGGGAATAAATATCAATGTGTAGGTGGCTCATTTTCTCCGTCTCTCTCCTTCTGTTTCTCTTTTTAGCTTCAATAGGTGTTTTAACCTCAATCAGGGGAGAGCGAGAAGCGAAACAATAAAATAATAACAATAATAAATAACGAGGACACTAGAGTCATTAATTCTTTACCGGTAATCCACGTAATGACCGATGGACGAGGAGGAGGAGGAGGAGGAGGAGGAGAAAAGAGATAAAGAACGGAGAAAGACGGAGTACAATGGGAAAAAGGTTGATGAATGCAGCGAAGAGGGTGAGAGAGAGAGAGAGAGAGAGAGAGAGAGAGAGAGAGAGAGAGAGAGAGAGAGAGAGAGAGAGAGAGAGAGAGAGAGAGAATGGAATGTTTCGTTTAGTCGGCGCAACATCTGTGGTCGAGAGACAGGAGGGGAAGGAATTATAGGAGAAGGGAACAGATCCCAGGAGACGGGACACAACCCCCGATTAATACCTGGTACCCTTTCACTGCTGGGTGGACAGGGGCGTAGGGTATCGGAAAAGCCGCCCAAATTTTTCCACTCCGCCCGGGAATCGAGCCCGGGCTCTCTCGGTCGTGAGCCGAGTGTGCTAACCACTGCACCACGAAGCCCCAGAGAGAGAGAGAGAGAGAGAGAGAGAGAGAGAGAGAGAGAGAGAGAGAGAGAGAGAGAGAGAGAGAGAGAGTAAAAGAATGCGAGAGGTGAGTGGGAGAGGAAACGAGAGAAGTGCAGAGAGGAGCAGGTGCAGAAGACGAAGGAGGAGGAGGAGGAGGAGGAGGAGGAGGAGGAAAAGAGGAGGGGGAGGAGGAGGAGGAGGAAGAGGTTCACGCCCTACCAGCCAAGCAGAACAGCGGAGGGTCTTCTCAAACACATCTGAAGACAACCTGTTACCTGTGACCTCACCTGATGCTGGATGGGGTCAACGTACGCGCGCGCACACACACACACACACACACACACACACACACACACACACACACACACACACCTAACTTTCTGTAATACAAATAAATAAATAAAAAACAAGAAAAATCCTGTAAGAGAATTTTCCGCGAATGTTAAGTAATATATTCTCGTAAAGTAATTGAGTGTGATAACTTTGGATGCTATCTTTACTAGTGTTCAATAATTCCACTCCTATGCTCTTTGTTCATCTATATCTTTGTTCTTGGGTCATATTTCTATTGTTTTGTCTATATTTTTACTCTTTCACATTTCCTATATTGTTTCTTATTGTTTTTATTTCATTGTATTATTTTTGTTCCTGGCTATCATTAACTCGATTCATATGTCACATTACTTAGTCCATTTCTCAATTATCTATTTCTATATTTATCTTTTCTGTTTTATTTCCCAAACTCTCCCACATTCTCTATTCTGTTTCCTGATTTTTTACTTCATTTTATCGATTTCCTTGCCTGTATTTCATCCTCGATTCACATTTCATCTATTTTTTTATTCTGTTCCTCAAGGTTATATATTTATTTATCTCTTCGTTTTTATTTCCCAAGCGTCACTCCATTCTCTGTATTGCTGGTTATTTTTGTATCATTATTTTGTTTTATTCCACCGCGCTGCCCCCCTTTCATTTATTTTACAGTATATTTTTTTATTACGAAAGTGCAGGTAATTTTTTCTCTCTACGTATATTTCGCGAGTCATGTTACACCTTTTATTGCATTTTTCAGTGAGGGCGGGAATAGAGAGAGAAGGATGTGGGGTGGTGGTGGTGGTGATGGTTGTGGTGGTGATAGTGGTGTTGGTGGTGGTCGTAACGGTGGTAGTGGTGGGGATGATGATGGTAGTGTTGGTGGTGCAGTATTGGTGGTAGTTGTGGTGGTGGTTATGTACAGGGTGGTAATGACTGCGGTGGTGATGGTTTTGGTGATGCAGGCAGTGGTGGTGGTGATAGTGGTGGTGCTGGTGGTAATTTCCGTGGCGGTGGTAATGGAGTTCATGATGCGGTGGTGGTGGTGGTGATGATGGTAGTGATACTGGTGATGATAAAAGAGATGAATACGTGGTGGTGTAGATTAGGGTAGGCGTGGTGATGTAAATGGAGACAACGATGGTGTTGATGGTGGTGATAGTGGTGATGGTGATGGTAGTGGTGGTGGTGGTGCTGGCGGTCATATAGTAGCGGTGGTAGTGGTGTTCATGATGTAAATTTAGATAATGAGGGTGGTGGTGATGGTGGTGGTGACTGTGGTGGTGGTGCTGGAGGCAATATCAGTGGCGGTGGTAGTGATGTTCATGATGTAAATTGAGATAATGGTGGTGGTGGTGGTGGTGGTATCTGGTGTCCCCGGCGGCCCGTCACGATCACCGGGCGCTACAATGCCTCACCTGTGCCCCGACACCTTAGTCAGCCGGTAATTAACACGCAGGTAAGGGAGCCACACGCAACGCTCACCTGAACCTTGATGGCCCGAAGCAGCGACATTAACGGCGATAATTACAGGTGATATAAAGAGCAGAAAGGTGTGCGGGAAGAAAGGCGGGGAGATAATAGAGCCAAGGAAAGTGTACAGGTATGAACGGGGGATGAAGAAGAGCCGAATAAAAACATGAAATAGTAACCAGAAGCGAGAAGAGAAGAGAAGAGAAACTGATAACAGGGGTGAAGGGAGGAAAACGGGTAGAAAATAAAGGCAAATAAATTACATAGACACAAATGAAGGATGAAAAATAAAACTAATAAAGAAGCTAAATCAAAGACAAAATAGAAAAGAAAAGGACACAGAAAAGAGTATGAAAGAAGAAGACAAATATATAATAGATATTAAGGGAGAAAACACCGATAAAATATGAAAAAAGGAAAAACACACACACACACACACACACACACACACACACACACACACACACACACACACACACACACACACACACACTCCCCCGTACAAGGGCATACCTTAAGCTTACGTCAACAGGCCTGGGGCGGGGCGACAGAGGGTGACAGGGGGAAGGAAGGAACACAGGGGGGAGAAAAACAGGGGAGAGGGAGGTTATGTATACCCTGAGGGGCCTGTGTATGGTGATAGGGGGAGGGACAGAGGTAGCGATACAAGGGTGAAAAGACACAGGGGAGAGAGGACAAGGTGACACGGGGGAGACTTACACGGATACACCCACACACACAGGGACACAGACACACATCAGGGAATACACACACAGGGGTAAGAGGCACAAATAGAGACATAGACAACAATGGGAGCTATCAAAACCCTGTGGGACTTGTAACACACTGACAGGGGAATGGTGAGAACACACATAGAGACACACAGGGGAGGAAGAGGGAGAGAGAGAGAGGCCCAGGGGGAGATAGGGGAAGGAGGGGAGACTGTCAGTACATCCTGAGGGCCCTGTGTGTATGGTATGTGTCTAGTCTGGTAACACTGCCATCTGGTGTCCTATGCTAATGAGCTGATAGATCTTATAGTGTGTGCCCGCGGCGATGTGGGGACACGGAGGGAGAGATGGAGAGATGAAGGCATGGAGGAAAGAAGGGAGGGATGATTGTGGGGTGGAGGGAGGGGGAGGGAGAGGAGTTTTCTAGGGAGTCTGGAAAAAAAAGAAAGGAAGGAAAGGATGGAGATGTGGAAAAGATAAGGGAAAGATGGAGATGGAGGGACAGAGGAAAGGGAGGGATGCTGGGTGGGTGGTGGAGGAGAGAGAGAGAGAGAGAGAGAGAGAGAGAGAGAGAGAGAGAGAGAGAGAGAGAGAGAGAGAGAGAGAGAGAGAGAGAGAGAGAGAGAGAGAGAGAGAGAGAGAGAGAGAGAGAGAGAGAGAGAGAGAGAGAGAGAGAGAGAAGTTATCTAGGGAAGGTGAAAGAAACGAAGGAAAGGATGGAGATTGAGATGGAGGTGGATGGTAAGGGGATGAAAAAAGGAGAGGAAGCTGTGGCGGATAGGTGGAGATATATAGATGGATTGATGAAGGATAGAAAATAGAGATGAAATAGGTGGAAGGGAAGGAAGCAAGAGGGTTCAGGGAGATGGCAGGGAGGGAATGAGAGAAAATGGAGATGAAGGAGATGAGAAAACATATAAATACAGGAAGAAAATGATCGGAGAGAGAGAAAGCAAGATGAGGAAGCACACGATGGGAGAGAAAGGGAAGTGAGGAGGGAGGGAGAGGAAAAATGGAGGAGGGGTAAACTGTAATAGGGAAAAATCGACTCAAAAGAATGAAAAAAAAGCAAGACAAAAGAAATACATAAGACGATAAAGGAAAAAAAAGAAGGATTTGGAAGCAGGAAAAAAAGAGGAGAAAGGAGAGAAGAGAAGAAAGAGGAGAGATCAGGAACAGGATCACCATGCACATATTATAAGCAAAATCAGGAAGAAAAAAAAATCATAAAAAAGAAAGAATAAAGGGAGGCAGAAGGGCAGAGGGCGGACGGGGTAGCTTGTGACGGTGAAGGGAGTGACGGGTGAATGGGTGACGGTAATGGATGACAGTAATGGGTGTGACGAGCGTGTTGAGGGGACGCTATTGTGAAGGGGAAGGGACGGGAAGCGATGGGACGGGACGGAGAGGGGAGGCAAGGGCAGAAAGAAAGGGGGATACAGATAGATTTATAGACAGACAGGCAGGTATTTGTGAAGGGGAAGGATGGGAAGGGAGGGGAAGGAAGGGAAGGGGAAGGAAGGAAAGGAAAAGAAGGGAGACTAAAGGAAGAAAAGGGAGATATAGACAGACACACAAACAGGGCGAGGGAAGGGATGGGAAGGGAAGGGAATGGAATGGAATGGAAGGGAAGGGAATGGAAGGGAAGGGAAGGGAAGGGAAGGGAAGGGAAGGGAAGGGTAGGAAAGGAAGGAAAGGAAAATGCAGATAGACAAACACACATACATAGATTAAAACATATGCACAATATCTAATAATTATACTCTCTCTCTCTCTCTCTCTCTCTCTCTCTCTCTCTGCATACCTCATTCCCTTTTCATTATTTCTCTCCCTCCCTCTCTCAATATATTTCTCTCGAGGACAAACAATGATTTAGTGTAGGAAGGGAAACGCAGGGGGGAAAGAGAGAGGAAAGAGAATGAAGAGAGGAGAGGAGGAGAGAAAAAGAATGGGAGAGGAGAAAGAGAGAGAAAGCAGGGCGAGGGGCGAGGAAAGAGGAAAGAGGAGAGAGGGGAGGCGGAGTAAAGCAATGGGGGAGAAACGATAAATGAGAGGAGATGCTGGGAAAGGTGGAGATAAAGGAGGCTGAGGAGGAGGAGGAGGAGAAGAGAAGGAGGACACAGAAGAAGGAGAAAGCAGAGAGAGGGATAAAATGAGAATACCCAGCAGAAGATAGGAAGCAAAATGAGACTGAAGGAGGAAGAGGAGGAGGAGGAGTAGGAAGAGGAGAACAGAGAATGAGGAGAAAGCAGAGAGGGATGAAACAAGAAGATCAAGCAGTAGATGGGAACCAGGAAAAGACTGAAGAAGGAAGAGAAAGAGGAGGAGGAGGAGTAGCAGAAGGTATAGGAGGATACAGCATCAGCAGGAGTAGGAGAATTCAACATCAGCAGGAGTAGGAGTAGGAGTAGTAGGATGCTGAGAGAAGTTCGGTGCAGCAGGATGTGGTGTGTCGGGTCTGGCCAGCTGCCTCGGGCCTGCCCAAGAGCCACACCGTGTACCGCCCTGCTGCAGGTCATCCCCACACCTGCTGTTGCCTCACTGCCTGCCCTCAACCTGCTACTTGGCCCACCTTACCTTACCTTAGTCTACCTTCCATTATATTGTCTTGCTAACCTTACCTTACCTTACCTACCCTGACCTTACTAACCTTATCTTATCTCGCATGTCATATAAATTACCGCTACTACTATCGGTACTACTATCGCTACTACTACTACTACTACTACTACTACTATTGCTACCTGGCTTACCTTACCTTACCTAAGTTTACCTTCCTTTATATCATATTGCTAACCTTAACAAACCTAACCTTACCAACCTTATCTTATCTCACACGTCATAGGTTCTAGTGCTACTACTACCGCTACTACAACTACTACTATTACTACTGCTTCTGCTACTGCTACTACTACCTGCTCCCTACCTGTTTTCATATATGTACGCTAACTAACTGTCTAATATTGATACCTGGTGTTACAACTACTCCCACTACCACTACTACTACTACTACTATCACCACTACTACTACCACTACACCGCCGGACGTTCCCGCTGCATGTAGCCTACCCACGCCAACACTCCCTATCATTACCTGTTAATTATCGCTACCTGTACAAGAACCTGTCGAACACACCTGGTTAGCTCCTCTCCTTCAGAATTTCTTGCTCTTTTACACTTATTTTCTTACCGTCAACGCCACTCCTCCTCCTTTTCCTCCTCCTCCTCCTCCTGAACGTGCGTCGTGCCCGCCCGAGGTCTCTCATTAGCAGATAATTGTCCAAGTCCTCACGTGGTGCAGGTAAAGGAGGGGCGCGGCCACTCCCTCCCCACCTTCCCTCCCTACCTTCCCCTACCTGCCTCCTCCCTACTCTACCTTCCTGCTTGACCTTCCCATTATTTCATTCCTCCACTGTCTGTCTCCCTCAAACATTCCTTCCGTCCATGGCTTGTCTCCTTCCTCCTTCTATTGTTACGCTTCCTATATCTCTTATTTATCCAGTTTATTCCCTCCCTTCCTCTATCATTTGTCCCTATTTTTCCTATTATCTTTACTGTCTGTGTATCCCTTCTATCCACAGCTTTTCTCTTTCCTCCGTCTATCCCTTATGCTTCTATTTTCTTATTTATCCATTTAATCTACCCGCTATCTTCCTATCTGCCTATCCCTCCATTTTTTCTCTCGCTTTCTTCCCTACTCTCCCTCCACCCACCTTTCTCTCCTCCACCTCCTAACTAACTTGTCTCCACTCTCTACCTTCCTCCTTCCTTTCCCTTCCTCCGCCTCTACTGCCTCACTATTTTACCTCCCTTATTCTTAACTCCCTTATTCTTACCTCCCTACCTCTCCCTCCTCTTCCCTCCGCCCCTTTTGTCCATCCCTCTATTACGTCTGTCCCTCCTTCTCTCCCTCCCTCCCTTCCTCCTCCTCCCTCCATCTCCTTTACTCCCATACCACGTCTACCTACCTCCTCCCTCTCTCTCTCTCTTTCTCCTTCCTACTTTCCCTCCGGCGTCTCAGCTTCCCTCCCTCCCTCCCTCCTTCGCATTTTACCTCCCTCTCCGCCGCCGCCACACGTCTGTTTCACACCCAGCGTTAGTGATACGCCAGCCACCACCACTATCACCGCTACCACCACCACCACCACCACCACCATGAGCGTATTCTTTTCTTAATACTTGTAGCCTTATTTTTTTGTATTTTCATTTCTAATTTTCGTCTCTAGTAATACATTCTCTATTCTTTTACCCCCATAACCTAACCACCACCACCACCACCACCATCATCACCACCGCGAGCATTATCACCACCACCATTATCATCTCCACCTCATCTCTAACCTCCACCATAACCACCACCACCACCACAACCACTATTACCACCACCAAATAGCACTATCAGTATTGCCATCACAATTTTAATTAGGGATCTTAGCGACATGATATATACGAGAGGAGGAACCTTATCAGACAGAGGAACCAATAAATTTCAGCACTGGATCAGAATTCGATAAAAATAAAATACAAATAAAAAGCAATAAACGAATCTACTTACACGTACTTATATATTCGTTTACGTACTCATTTATTCGTTTATTTATTGTTATATTTGTTATCTGGCAGCATAGTAGTAGTAATAGTAATAGTAATAGTAATAATAGTAGTAGTAGTAGTAGTAGTAGTAGTAGTAGTAGTAGTAGTAGGACACTTCTCCCGAAATTGACCTATCTTTCGGCCACTCCTCTAACTCTTTTTAGGAGCAGTGAGTAGCGGGCTTTTTTTCACATTGGTTTCCTTTTTTTTATGCCTTTGAACTGACTCCTCTGCTGTAAAAAAAAATAGTAGTAGTAGTAGTAGTAGTAGTAGTAGTAGTAGTAGTAGTAGTATGTTGTTTTGTTGTTGCTCTTGAGGTAACTTTTTTGTTGTTATGAAAAAAAGAGGAGGAGGAGGAGGAGGAGGAGGAGGATTAGTGAAGGACAAAGAAGGCAGGAGATGGGAAGAGTGATACAGGTAGCGTGATTAAGTCCCCCTCACCGGGCCTACCATTAAGACAGGTAACAATTTGCAGGATAAAGGATGCTGTGATCTGACTACCACGATACAATTACCCGTCCGACCCTCCGCCACCACCACCGCCATCATTACCAGCATCATCACCATACTCTTTTTTATCTAACTCATGCATCTTCACCACCTTCACCTCCTCCATCACCACTACCACTGTCATCACTATCTTCACCACCTTCACCTTCTCCATCACCACTAGTACCATTATCTCCAGCATCATCATTAACATAATCTTTTTTTTATCTCCACCTTCACCATCTTCATCACCATCACCTCCTCCATCACCACTACCACTGTCATCACCACCTTCACCACCACCTTCTCCATCACCACTAGTACCATTATCTCCAGCATCATCATTAACATAGTCTTTTTTTATCTCCACCTTCACCATCTTCATCACCATCACCTCCTCCATCACCACTACCACTGTCATCACCACCTTCACCACCACCTTCTCCATCACCACTAGTACCATTATCTCCAGCATCATCATTAACATAGTCTTTTTTTATCTCCACCTTCACCATCTTCATCACCATCACCTCCTCCATCACCACGTCCACTTTCACTACTTTCTACTGCCTCCTTTAACACCTTCATCACAATCACCACCATCACGAGTACTTTCACTATCCCCGGCGTCATTATCATCACCATCACGCCCTCTCTCGCTCTCACTATTAACACCAATACTGTTATATTGCCTTCATTATCACCATCTCCATCAACACCATCAGTTTCAAAGCCACCATTGCTCAGATCACTGTTATCACTATTATTTACGTCACTATCACCATTTTCATCACCATTTTCATCACCATTATCATCACCATCTTTCTCCCCTCCGCCATAGCTACTGTTTTAATCATTTCCTCCCTTGTTCTGTCCCTCTTCATCTTTTTTTCATCATTCTCATTTCCTTTGTCTCATTTCCACTTCCGACTCATTTCGTCTCTCTCTCTCTCTCTCTCTCTCTCTCTCTCTCTCTCTCTCTCTCTCCTCGTAATTATCCTGTGTTCAGGTATTTCGCTTTCCTTCCTGCATTCTTTCTTCCTTCCTTTATTTCATTATTTACAGTTTCTTACCTTTTTCACACTTCTCTCGCTCTCATATATTTTTTCTTTGTATTCGCTTGGCTTTTTCCTCTCCATATTTTCTTTAATTTCATACATTTTTTTCTTATTTCTTGCTTTCTACAATTTTCCTGCCATTTTTTAGCTTGATTATATAAACAGAGAGAGAGAGAGAGAGAGAGAGAGAGAGAGAGAGAGAGAGAGAGAGAGAGAGAGAGAGAGAGAGAGAGAGAGAGAATACCTCCCTCACTCTTCCTCCAATAAGCTTGAATCATCTGCTCAAGCTCGCCAATTTAATTTTCGACTGGCGTTTTTTTTTTTATCTGGCTACACGAGAAGAAAAATTAGGAGGGATGTAGACACGGTATTTTTTTTTACATTTTATATATTTCTCTTTTTTTGGCGTCAATTTCATATCTATTTGCCTTGCCACAAAAAAGTGTAGGAATAAAGTAGCTGGTTCTTGTATTCTCTTATTTTTTTTCATGTATTTCTTTGTTTCGTTTATCATTTTTATTATTCAGTCATTTTTCTCCATAGTTTTTTATCTTATATTTTCTCTCCTTAATATTTGGATCCTCTGTTGCATATCCCTTTCTTATTTTCGTCTATGATTAAATATTCTCTCTTTTTTCATGCATTTCTTTGTTTCGTTTATCATTTTAGTCATTCAGTCATATTTCTTCATTGTTTTTTTTCTCTATATATTCTTTCCTTAATATTTGGATCCTCTATTGCATATCCCTTTCTTATTTTCGTCTATGATTAAATATTCTCTCTTATTTTACCTTTGATTTATTGTCTTTGTTCCCTCTCGCTTCCCTTCTCTCTCCCTTCCAGTAATATTTCTTGTGTGAGGCGATAATATCCTATACGTTCATGATTTCGCACACCACACCTACCATACCATACCTACCCAACCTAACGTTCCTAAGCTATCCCACCTACAGGTTTTGCCGCCCTTGGCCGCGTACGTTTCCACACATGAGAAGATGGCGCCACTATTAACACTTGTCTGCGCCATGACGAGCTGGAGCCGACTACCATCCAGGCCCCTGAAGAAGAGCCTACCGGCGCTATAGGCGTACACGTAAAACAAAACAAAAAATTCATGGCTATTTTCACAGTTGTCATGCTCTCTACACTCTTTCCTATTGAGAGCCAGGATTTTTGCAGGTTAGAAGAATACATATATGATAACGGAAAGGCATTTGATGAAGTAGGAGACGAGATATCAGCGTGTTAAAAAAATCCATCTGAATTCTTAGGGTATTTGTATATTTGATTCCTCTTGCGTTACATTCTCTCCCTGCATGATTCTCTTTGTTTTCTCTGTGTGGTCTCTTCTTCCCTCTCTCTCTCGCTTTCATTAATGCTTTCCACATGAAGGCATACCACCGTTCATGATTTCACATATTCCCCCCACGTGCTAGTTATTTCCCCGTATATCCGTTACCGCCTGCATTATTCTCCTTGTTTTCTCTCCTCTCCCTGTAATTAATGTTCCCCACGTGTTGGATTTACCGTGTTCTGGCCCTCCCATATTATTCCCTCTCCGTGTCTGTTACTTGGGGTTTATTCGCTGTTCCTGGTTTTATCTCACGTTAGTTCCGCCTCTGTTTATGTCTTCCCTGCCTGCTTCTCACGTGGCCCTGCTCTGGTATTGTTTACAAGGCTTTCTATTTGCTTTAGCCTCCACCACCTGGCCCGCCTGATATATATTCTTTGCCCAGCCGACTTAATTGCAAAGGAGGAGAACAATTATAAATGGAAGCTTAGTAATTTCGGCTTAGTTACTGTTATAATTTGGAGTTTGCTTAGGCTGGCATTGTATTTTTACCTCACAACTACTACCACTACTACTACTACTATTACTACTATTACTACTAATAATAATAATAATACCACTATTACCACTACTACTACTACTACTACTACTACTACTACTACTACTACTACTACTACTACCACTACTACTACTACTACTACTACTACCACTACTACTACTACTACTACTACTACTACTACTACTACTATTACTACCACCATCACTCTCCTACTTAGCACACTGAATAAATAATCTTTACGAGCACTTAATCACTAGGCAGGCATTGAATTACCTGGCGTATTTATTGTAATTACCATAAAGAATGCAGGTGAAGGATAGGGTGGCAATAGATCACTCCTGAAACGCCGACTAATTGCTTGATTATTAGCGTTACTGATATTGCTAATCGCCGAGAGAGAGAGAGAGAGAGAGAGAGAGAGAGAGAGAGAGAGAGAGAGAGAGAGAGAGAGAGAGAGAGAGAGAGAGAGAGAGAGAGAGAGAGAGAGAGAGAGAGAGAGAGAGAGAGAGAGAGTCATATTTATACTGGAAAAGCACGTCCAATCAACGAAGTGAGGCAACCGGAGTGATGTGTGTGTGTGTGTGTGTGTGTGTGTGTGTGTGTGTGTGTGTGTGTGTGTGAGTGTGTAACCTTCTATCTTGCTCACTCTTACTCACACACACATAAAAAACACTCATCACTATAACCATTTCCAGCGTCACGATTTTTCCAACACTTTCAATTTTATCTCCAGCTATTTTTTCGCCTTAGAACTCTCACTTTTTTTACCGCACCAGGGGAGCGACGCGTGTATAATACAAATCTCACAGGTAAAGAGAGAAACCTCACCTGTCCCTCTTGCTTAATATTCGATTCCAACGCCGATATGAAAAAAATGGTTAGTGTGATTTCAATAGCATTCACTAATCAGCTTCTACCGCCCTCGCTCATTGGCTAAGTCGATATGAGAGAGAGAAAAAGAGATAGATAGATAGATTGAGAGAGAAAGAGAAACAGATAGATTGAGAGATAGTGGGATAGTTAAATTGAGAGAAAGAGAAAAAATAAATAGATAAATTGAGACAGAGAGAGAGAGACAGAGTAAGAAAAAAAGAGATAGATAAATAGACAGATTGAGAGAGAAAGATATAGATAGATTGAGAGATAGTGAGATAGATAAATTGAGAGAAAGAGAGAAAATAAATAGATAAATTGAGACTGAGAGAAAGAGAGACTGTGTGTATATCAGTGTTCCCAGTTTATTTTAACAGAACACAAAACACGAAGAAAAAGGTGTTTTGCAGATACGGCCAATGAACCTTTGCTAAATATAAACTACCTGGGTACGAGGACGAGAAAACACCGTAAAGAACTAAGGAATAAATGCAGTGACCTATTCCCCAGGCTCAATTAAGCGTGTATAAAAAAACAAAGTGAGGTAGAAAAAGAAAACGCTGATATCTGAGAAAAAAATATCACACTTTAGGCGTAAATATAAATACCAGCAATGTAAAGAATAAAAAAGGCAAAAAAAAAACTATGATTAAAAGTATATAGGTAAACATCATAAGCCAACATCATAAGGTGTAGCGTGTAATTCTTTCCTCCAGAACCACCTAAGATGCAGCAAACAAAGAAAGAACAATATTTACAGGTGTACAGGCAAAACATATACATTGATTAACCTTGCATTATAAGGTATACCGTGCGATTTTAGTCTCCAGAATCCTTAGACTTCCATAAATCTCGTTCTTTTTTCTTCTTATGTTCGAAAGAGCGTCTAGAGGGATTTATTTGTTGTTGTTTCTGTTTTTTTTTTTTCCCTTGAGTTGTCTCCCTTGCTTTAAAAAAGTAAACAAAATAGGAAAAAAACTTCCTCCGCTCGGCGCTGACAAGTCCGCGCGGCGCTAAAGCTCCTCTATGCAAAACACATGTAAATATCCGCCCCTCGGAAAATCTTAATTACCTGCGCTCTATCGTATACCTGGCTGGCAGCTTAATTATAACACCTGGAGCACACACACACACACACACACACACACACACACACACACACACACACACACACACACACACACACACACACACACACACACACACACACACACACACACACACACACACACACACACACACACACACACACACACACACACACACGTCACTGTTTACCCCATGACGTATTTAAATGCAGAATCAATACAAACAAAATGAATTAGTCAAATCGTATTGAGCTAAAAAACAAACGTAATAAATAACAAGAAAATAAACATTAGAACTAAACAATATATTTCCTCGCTCTTGATGATCTGATAATACTTGAAGTTCCCCGTGAAAAAGAAACCAACGCATAGTAAGCAATCTTTATCCATATTCAAAGCTTTTTATTATTATTTCTTCCTCGATATCCGTCCCCGGGGAAGGCTGGAAAAAGGATACTGAGGAAAATATTAGCTTGTTATTTGAGGCACCGGAGGCATAACAGATACTGGGGGGACTGGCTGCTTACGTTGGGGTCTTTTATATTTCCTGCGTGACTTTCCCGCGTCGGGCCCTGGAGGCGTGACGGTCGGCGGGTTTTAATAAAGGAAGGAAGAGTGAATAGGGGAGTGTTTACGCGGGTAGAGTAAACAACGGTCTGATACAATGTTTCGAGGTTCTGATAAAATAACCAATACGGAGAGGAATCCCATAAGTATACAACAGTGTCGATATTCAATGAAGCAAGAGCAATAAAAGAACGACATGGTACTATTAATGAATTGTTGAAATGCTTAGCGTACGTAATATGAGTGAATAAATGGCAGAAACAGTTAATGTAGATATAAATGTATTGGTATTCGGGGTAAATACCATCGAGAGTTTCAACGGGAAAGCAAAAAATTATCTGTCAACGGAGATGACACACGGTAACTACGCTAACTTTTCCGAACCAGTCTGGTGGAGCCGAACCGAGCCCTTACAGACTCCACACACTAGCTCCCGGTGAATCTTTCGCGTAGATCAGGTAAATGAATTAGTACAGAGATTCAGGTACTTACATGACGAAGATCCAAGCAGACAAGAAGGCGGGGAGGAGGAGAGCGAACGTTTTTTTTTGTCTCAATCTGTCAGGAAAGAAAATACACTGTCAGGAGATGGAAAAAATGAGATAACTTGTTAGATGTAATAAGCTGTTGCAACCTCTCTCCCTAAACTTTAACACGATCAAGATTTTATATTTCTTCACGTCAAGATAAAGTCAATAATAGGTTTTCTTAAAGATTTTTTTTTGCATGGTGTCTGAAAGTAGGTATTAAGTCTATTATATCGTCCTTTTTTTATATACAAGTCTCCCACTCCCGCTGTCTGCCCCTCTTCCTCTCTCTAACTCACTTTGTCTCTCTCCTTCTCCCTCTTTTCCTTCCTTTGAGTCTCCGTCTCTCACTTTTTTCTCCTCCCTCCCCCGTCTCTCAGTTTCCGTCTATCTCCTTCTCTCCCTCTCCCTCCCTCCTCTCAATCTTCCTCTATGTCTGGCCTCATCTTTCCCTCTCCATCCCTCTCTCTGTCTCCGTCCATATCTCTCTCTCCACCTCCATCCCTCTGTCTCTTCAGTATCTTCACCTCCCTCCTTCCCTCCCTCTCAGTCACCGTCTCTCTCCGTCTCTCCCTCCCTCTCAGTGTCTCCCTGTCTCCCTTAATGGAATCTCCCACGCCTATCACAGCAGCGTCTTCTCGGCATCAGTCAAGCTCCTCACTCCATCATTTTCACAGCACGTCAAGAGGCTGATGAGGCGCCAGACACAGGACAGAAAAACTAGAATCTTATTATCACCAAATATACGCAGGTGTAATGGCGCCTCATGAACGGGGAGTGTTTAGGGCACCAAGCACGTCTTTGGGAATACATGAAAGAGATTACTGAAGAAGAGGATGAATGGATGAAAAGAAAAATTATCCAGGAATATTTAAGAAGTGCACAATCACTTATTCCATTTACTGAGGATAGGAAGAAAAGGATAGAGGATAAAGGGGATAGGAAAAAGAGGTAAAGAGGAGATGATATTGTAATATATATGTAGAACGCTGTCTTTTATTCTATTTTAGGCGGTAAGAACTTATATCAACCTACGTTAAAACGCCTACAAATTGTTAATTCATATATAGTGTCATTAAGTTAGGGTCAGTGGGGATTAGCATGTTGCAATGACGATATGATTACAACTTTGAACACACACACACACACACACACACACACACACACACACACAGTTGTAGCGATTATTTTCTCAGCTGATCCAGGCCTGTTTAGGGAGACGGATGGCCTACTTGTGAAGGGATTGGACACGCTGCCCGCTTCCTTGCCCCCTCACCCATCCCCCCCCCCCACCCCTGATGCTCACCCTGCCCTGCCTCTTTGCCTCCCTACCCTCCCTCCCTCCCTGCCTCTCTTCCTTGCTTCTCAGTCTCTGCCGTTCTCTCTCCGTGTTTCTTTTTATTTTTCTGCTTGTTTCATTGTCTTTTCGTCTGATTCTTGTCTCTGCCTATGTGTTCTGTTTCCCTGTTTCTCTGTTATTTTTGCCGGTCTCCTCTTCTTCCTGTCTGTTTTCCTGCCTTTCTATTGCTCTTTCTTTATATCTTCTTTCCCGTTTCTCTGTTTCATTCTTATTTCTACCTCCTCCTTCCTCTGTCTTTCCTTCTGGAGTATAATGGACGTAGAAAAGACAAAGAAAGGTTAAATGAGGGAGAGAGAAACACAGTAAGAGAAAGAGAACGACTGAAAAAGTTACCCCGGAGAGAGAGAGAGAGAGAGAGAGAGAGAGAGAGAGAGAGAGAGAGAGAGAGAAACAGGGAGTGAAGGGGGGAACGGGTGGTTAGGTTACCTAGGTGATGGGGTTATGTTGTGTGTCACTGTCCGTCTGGTGTCTGTCTGTTTGCCTGTGTCTGTCTGGCCGTTGTGTCTCGGGTTTCTTTCTCTCTCTCTCTCTCTCTCTCTCTCTCTCTCTCTCTCTCTCTCTCTCATATGGTACACCCTTGAGTCTCTCCTTACATTAATAACGGACTGGTATTAAGGAGAGAGAGAGAGAGAGAGAGAGAGAGAGAGAGAGAGAGAGAGAGAGAGAGAGAGAGAGAGAGAGAGAGAGAGAGAGAGAGAGAGAGAGAGAGAGAGAGAGAGAGAGAGAGAGAGAGAGAGAGAGAGAGAGAGAGAGAGAGAGAGTAAAAAAAAGACGAAGAAGTAAAACTGAAAACAAATTGAGAAGAAAAGCGAGACAGTAAGAGGAAAGAAAGCAATAAGAGGCAAGATTGACCAAGAAATTCACATAACGAAGGAGAGAAACGCGGAGAGAACACAGCGCCCAGAGACCTTAAGAAATAAACAGACGCGGCTGAGACAAAAATAGGTTGAAAAATGTTAAGGAAAGTGAGGGAAGGTATAAACAGAATCTTGGAAGAAAACGAGGAAGAATAAACAAACAAACCAGGAAGGAAAGACGTGAGAGGAGATAGATAAAGAAATAGAGAGAGAGAGAGAGAGAGAGAGAGAGAGAGAGAGAGAGGAAATAGGAGAGCGTTAAGGCTGCAAAATATGTAAGAGAAAAACGGAATGAAGCATACAGACATAAAAATGATTGTAACAGTCCAGGAAATTGAACTTTTAATCAGATCGGCAAAACAACTGGATTGAAATACACCCAATCTCTCTCTCTCTCTCTCTCTCTCTCTCACACACACACACACACACACCATCATTAAAAATAACATATGACACAACTAACGACAAACATTATGATGAATTGAATGACTAAAAAGATATAAAACAGAAACACTAATGAGCAAGAACACACACACACACACACACACCAGTGCTGGGCACTTGCGGTACTTTTTGCGGTACTGCGGTACTGCGGTACTACTACACTACCAAACCGGTACCGCAGTACCGCAGAGGATTGCTGAAAGTACCGGAGTACCGGTACCGCGTTCAAATTTCCTGCGGTACTTTTCGCGGTACCGGCAAACACTTTAAAGAAAAATAGTGATGATAATAATTAATGAATAAATAAATATGTAGATAAATATAAACAATACCACTGTTGAGGGGGCCGGGGATAGGGGGGGCACCTGACCCACCAGACAGACAGACAGACAGTCGGACATACGCACAGACACCGTGGGAAAGAGGGGAGGCACTTCACTGAAAAGGATAGGTGCCTATTGTTAATTAAAAGGATGTGTTTTTTCATCGGAGGGAGGTTGGAACCAGGATTTTTCACCTATGCTTTTCTAGGAGGAACCATACTTGCTTCTAAAATTAATCAACACCTCATAACTCTTATAGTACGTTAAATCAATTCATCTTTAGTTGCGTGCGCGCCGATTATCTCGCTATAACTGGCAACAGAGAAAGAAGGGGGAGACAGACACGTTACTAACGTGTACCGTGCTAACGCAGACGGACTTAGAAAGTGTAACGCTCTAACTATAAGTCCGGGCTCAACTTCACTACTGGCAGGTCGGTGAAAATCTTGCTCCTTGGAAATAATCTATTAAATAATTACCTGTATATACTATTGTTATCTACAACATTATTATGTTACTTATTCCGGGCACATCTTTCCTACTGGATAGTTTCCACCTAATCTCACGTGGCGTTTATTTTTTTTATTTTTTTGACATAGGTGTTTTTGGTAATTGGTGTCGCAGAGCTATTTTTTTTTTTTCTCTTTTTAGGTGCTGCTTTAGAAACCAGGTACCGCAGTCCCGCGGAACGCACCAGGGGGGGCGGGAAAAGTACCGGAGTACCGCGGAACGCACTGGGCATGCTGAGGTACCGCAGTACCGCGTAACGCAACCCCAAACTTTTGGTACCGCGCCCACCACTGAGACACACACACACACACGCACAGTACAGCTTAATTTTTTTTCTCTTTATAACACACAGAAAATTATATATCATAATTTGTCCTCCAACCTTTCCTTCACTTTTAATTATCATCGTCCTTTTATCCTTTTTTTTATTATTCTCTTCTAAGTATTCCCTTTTTTCCACCACGTCGAGAAAAAAAATAATAGTAAAACTTATTACAGTTCATATTTAATCCCGGCTCTTTTCATCTCTCTCTCTCTCTCTCTCTCTCTCTCTCTCTCTCTCTCTCTCTCTCTCTCTCTCTCATGAAAGTTATCTAAGCCGCCTATACCATGAGTGGTTTTTTGTGTGCGTGAGTGTGTGGGTGTGGGTGTGGGTGTTTAGGGGGGAGAGAGAAAGAGAGAGAGAGAGAGAGAGAGAGAGAGAGAGAGAGAGACACACACACACACACACACACACACACTCAGAGACACAGCCAGGTAGGTAGACGCTGCATACCTGGCCTCACGCCGCCATTAACACACCTGTCCGGGACCACAAGGAAGGGTAAACACACATAATGAGTCCACACGAGCGCCATTAAAGTCAGGTGATAATGACTTTGTGGCCAGAAAGGGAATATGAAAAAGACGAAGAGGAAGGAGAATAGACGGTAAAGTTAAAAGAAGATGAAAGAAAGCAAACGTGAATGACAGGAAGGAGGAGAATGATAATGCTTTAGGAATAGGAAGAAAGTTAATATGAAAAGACGAGAAAAAGAGGAAAAATAAGAAGAGGTAAAGTTAAAAGAAGATGAAAGCAAGCAAAAAACGTGAATGACAAGAAAGAGGAGAATGAAAATGCTTAAGGAACAGGAAGAAAGTTAATATGAAAAGACAAGAAAAAGAAGAAAAATTAGAAGCGGATGAAAGAAAGCAAACGGGAGTGGCAAGACGAAAGAAGATAAAAATGCTTTAAGAAAATAAGATACGATATGGAGAAAGGATGAAAAGACGAAGAAAAGTGAAATAGGAAGTAAAGATAAAGTAAAAAGCAGATGAAAATAAATAACGGGAATGATATAACTCACGAAGAAAAGAAAATGTGATTGAAAAAATTACTGTACAATATAAACTGGGCTCGCAAAAGACGCTAGTGGAAGTAAAATAAGAAAAGAAAATGAAGTTAAAAGCAAAAGGAATGAGGGAAACGGATATTATACTCCTAAGAAAGAAGAAAAAGCAAAAAATAACCGAAAAATACACGATATGAAAAAAAGGATAAAAGAAATATACAAAAAGAAATACCAAGAAGTTTAAGCGAAGAAAATCACATCGCAGAGCAAGAAAGAACGCCGGAAAAAATGTCAACGGCAAAAATAATACGACAACAGGCGGAAAAACGTAAGAAAGAAAGAAAAGTTAATGCAGAGTAGATCAAAGCGCGGAGAAAGAACACGCAACACACCTTTGAGGAAGTGAATAGAGCGTCGAGGCAAAGATATACGTGAATAAATAATAAGGATGTGAAGTTATGAATAGAGAACGAGAAGAGTGAAGGAACAGCACAAGAAGGAAGAGAAATGGAGGATGACAGCTGGAGAAAACATATATAACCACACATAGAAAGAGAAGACAAAGGTATAGACGAATAAATAAGGGGATGAAGGAACAGAAAGAAGAGATGATCAAAGGAAAACCAAAAGGGAAGAAGTGTGAGGAAAATGGATAGACGCATAAATAAGGGGATAAAAGAGTGAATAAAAGAAAATAGAAATGAGGACATGGAGTGAAGCAGAGAGGTGAAGAAGACGAGAACAAGAAAGGAGGTATGAAGTGTGAATAGAGGAGGAAAAGGAGTGAAGCCAGACAGGTAAAAAGAGTTAAAGGGCATAAAGATGTAAATAGAATAAGAGACGAGAGATTAAAAAAAAGTGAAAGTGGTGAAAATAGTGAAGTCAGATCATTAGGCAACGCGGCGAGTGGATGGCGATAAAAGTGTGGCGTGAGTGTTAAGTGTCGCCCTATGTATGCGTGTTTATGTGCTGTGTGTGTCGGTGTGTGTGTTTAGATGTGTCCGTGTATTCTTTCTATATTAACTCCGCAATTCGCATCTCTCTCTCTCTCTCTCTCTCTCTCTCTCTCTCTCTCTCTGCAGCCTCCATTACCATTCTCCGCCAGATCACACTCCTCCTCCCTCTTCCTCTCCCTCCCTCCCTCTCTCTCCCTCTTCCTCTCCCTCCCTCTTCCTCTCCCTCCGTTCTTTCTTTCTTCTCTCCTACTTTCAAGCTGCTATGTTCTCTCTTCTCCTCTCCCTCCCTCCTCCTCCTCTCCCTTCCTTTCCTCCCCCGGGTCCTCTACGCCCCAAAGGGAAGAATACATCCTCCCCAAGGGGCATTCTCTTCCCCCAGCCGTTTCCCCCTGAGGCTCTTCATCACCTGAGGCACAAGCAGGAGGAGGAGGAGGTGGAGGAAGAGGAGGAGGAAGAGGAGGCGGAGGAGGAGGAGGATGGTTACTTCGGCTTACCTGTCACCCGTCACCTGTCACTAATTCCTCCTCCTCCTCCTCCTCCTCCTCCTCATACCCAATCTCTTCAATCCTCTCGTCCTTTTGATGGTTCTGCTTTTTTCTTCTTTTGTTCCTCCTCCTCCTCCTCCTCCCTTTTCTGCCTTCCCTCCACCTCCCAGTTCGTTTTTTCCTCCAATAATTCGCTTCTTTAATAAATTGGTCACTATTTCACTAAACTTTTCTCTCTCGCCCCGCACACCCACGTAAGATCAGTATATTGCAATTTTTTTATATATATATATATATATATATATATATATATATATATATATATATATATATATATATATATCTCTCTCTCTCTCTCTCTCTCTCTCTCACGCCTTGCGCATCCTTCCTGTGACCTTCATAATGTGATGGAATGACCTTAAGTGTGTAGCAAGCAACCTTGGGGCACATTCCCTCTTCCGGACAAAAGTATTCTCCCTAACCCCCTTCTCTCTCTCTCTCTCTCTCTCTCTCTCTCTCTCTCTCTCTCTCTCTCTCTCTCTCTCTCTCTCTCTCATCTAACTATCTATCTACCTTCTGTTTCTATTTTTCTCGTTTTTTTTTTCTCTTGTGTGTTTCTGTAAGTCTGCCTCTATGTCTGTCTATATCTATTTATTCATCTATCTACCTTGCACTGTATTTTCCTCTCTATTATTATTACATTTTTTATTCTATCTGGTAATTAGTTTCTCTTTTCAAACGATTCTGATGCTATTTCCACTTCTACATTTGTACACATTTATACTTTTTCCCCAGCCTTTTCAATGTTCTGGGCATGCAGGAGCTCTTCCTTACTTCCATTTTCATTACTCGCAATACGAAGTGACGAAATGATATCAAAAGTGTGAAGTAAAAGCCGGAATTTCAATCAGATTCTCACACTCGGCGAATGGATGCTGTGATGGAAGCACCGACACATTAAATATACAAGAAGAATGTCACCCACTCAATGCAATGTTTTATTTTTTTGTTGATTTTACTCTCGCTGACCTACTGGCATTTTCCGATTGATACATTCCGATAAATAAATGAATATATGAGATGAATAAATGTGATGATTTTATATAACTTGACAAGAGAATAAGCCAACACCGGTCAATTCAAACACTTTTCTTTATCTGTTTTTACTTCCGTATGCATAAACAAAGTAGAAAGAGAAATACAAACTAAGAAAACAGGACGAGAATAACTATATATGACAAAGGAAAACTCACCTCAAACCTATCAATTCAAGGACCTGTAACCATAAGAAAAAGTAAATACGAGAAAAAAAACAGGGATGATATCAGAGAAACACCACATTAAAAAAAATTAGCAAAACAACAGCAAAAAAAAAAAAATCAATGACAAAAAAAATCGTTGGCAGAAGCTTCAGGAATAAGTCAGGAGGAGGAGGAAGAGGCCGGTGTGTGAGTGTGTGTGTGTGTGTGTGTGTGTGTTTGCTAAAGCTGCCGGCTAGCTCTTTTCAGGCGTATGCAAGCTAAATGGCAACCAGCACGACAACCTTTCCAGCCGACCTACCAATAGAAACGAGAAGGTAGACGGACGAGGGAGGGAGGAAGGGAGGGACTGGGAGGGATGGAGGGGGAGAGTGTATGTATAGAAAGGGATACAGCGGAGGGAATTGGGAGAGAAAGGGAGAAAGAAGAGGAGGGAATGACGGAAGGGACGAGAGATCAGGAAATGGTAGAGGAAAAGCGTGAGGAGAAAGGATGGACGGATGGCAAAGGGTGGAGTAATTGGGAGTGCATGGAGGGAAGGGAAAGAATGGGGAGCAAGGGAGAGAGAGAGAGGAAAGAATGAAAAGGGAGAGGAAAGGGTGGGACGGAAGGTGGAAAGGTATGTACGAAGAGATACGAGGGAGGATGAATCAGGAAGAGGGGAGAACAGGAAAGAGGTGGGATGAAATACAGGAAAGGAAGGATACGGGAACAGACAGACAGACAGACAGGCAGACAACGTAGCATTACTTAATCAGAGAAGAAATAGTAATTTACTCCACAATACAACATTATCTTGCTGATCACACTCAATCTTACGTTCGTTTCCTTTTACCATTAACGAAGGAAAATAATTGAACATCCTCGTCATTTCTTATCATAGTCTGACCACTCTTATTATTAATTTCTCTCTCTCTCTCTCTCTCTCTCTTCTCGTTTACCGCAAGTTGACGTGTGAGCCATTATCTAGGTAATCAATCTCTATCTGTCTTGTCTATCTTGGAATCTCTCTCAAACAAGACGTATTGAACCCATGAAAATGTCAGTAACTAATTTTCTTTACATAAAACTTCATAACAGATCAAGTTTAAGTGACTCGAGTGTTTATTTTTCATCTCGTATCCGATTCCTTCCCTTGCTACATATTAAATAAATTTGTTTATTTTGTAGTACTGTGATTCCTTTGAGATGCTTCATATTATAATCTTTCCCTCGAGCAGTTTAATAGGTTTAACCTATTCAAGTGCTATCTTATCTTGTATTTCAATTCTTTCTTCGCTACATCCAAGAATTCACCAATGATTCGATTTTCTGTACTGCTAATCCTTAGAGGAGCTTCGTATTCTATCCTTTCCCTTGTCTACTGTAATATGTTTAAATGTTTCAAATGGTTTCATCTCGCATTTGAGATTTTCTTCGCTACCTCCAAGACTACACGAGTGATCCGATTCTCTGTACTGCAAATCCATAGAGGAAATTCATATTATAACATTTTCCTTGTGTTCTCTAATAGGTTTAACTGATTCAAGTGGTCTTTTTTTGTATTTCAATACATTCGTCGCTAAATCAAAGAATACACAAGTGATCCGATTCCTTATACAGCAGTTCCTTGGAGATCCTTCTTTCCCTCGCGTACCGTAATGTGTTTAAACAATTCAAGTCTGTTTTATCTCGCATTTGATACCTTTCCTCCCTAAATAGAACAATTGACAAATGATCCGACTCCCTATACAGCAATTCCAGAGAGATATTACGTAATTCAACATTTCCTTCGTGTATTCTAATAGGTTTAACTAATTCAAGTGCTGCCTGATCTCGTATTTGATTCTACTCCTCGTTAAATCCAAGAACAGACAAGTGATTCGATTCTCTAAAGAGCAATTCCTTAGAGACGTTTCGTAATTGAACACTTCCATCGTACTCTCTAATAGTGTTTAACCAGTTCAAGTCTTGTTTTACTTAGCTCTGGATTACTTTCTTCTTTCATTCCAAGAACAAGTCAGTAATCCATTCTTCTAAACAACGATTCCTCTGAGATCATGAATAAATTAACGTTTCCCTCGCGTATTCTTATATATTCTAGGAAACTCATTGCTCTCTCTCTCTCTCTCTCTCTCTCTCTCTCTCTCTCTCTCTCTCTCTCTCTCTCTCAGATAATCATTTTCATCCTTAAATCACTTACGCCTGTTAACCTGTCTTCACCTTTAATTTACCTGATCCTTCTCAATTACACTTCTCACCTGCTCGCTTCCTCCTCCTCCTCTTCCTCCCCTGAGAGAGAGAGAGAGAGAGAGAGAGAGAGAGAGAGAGAGAGAGAGAGAGAGAGAGAGAGAGAGAGAGAGAGAGAGACGGAGGAAATGAAAACTGGCAAAGAGGAAGACGGAAAATGGGGTGAAGGAGGGAACTGTATCATAGAAGAGAGGGAGAAAGGGAAAGAGAAGAGAGAGGAGACGATGGGGGGCGGGGGGAGGGAGAGTAAAAGCAATTAGGGCACAGGAAGTGGAGACAATACAAACACAGGTAGTGGGGAAAACGCCGACACAGGAGGAGTAACAACATTAGACAACAGGCAGTGGGGCGGGTGGTGAGGCAGGAGGGCAAATAAACGGAGGAAAGAAATGGAGAGGGAGGAAAAAAAGTGGAAAAAAAGGGAAACACAGGTAGTGGAGGAAAACAGAGAGAGGAAAGGAGAGTCGAGGCAGGACGGAGAGAGAAAAAATACCAAGAGAGAGTAGGAAATTGAGGAAAGGAGAAGAAAAAATGCGAAAGAAAACAAAACATCATAAGTAGTAGTAGTAGGAGGAGGAGAGGAGGAAGAGAAGGAGGAGGAGGAGGAGGAGGAGGAGTAAACATCGGAGGAGTATATAACAAAAAAAAGAATAAGCACATGTCAGAGAGAGAGAGAGAGAGAGAAGGGGGGGAGGGGGGAGTACCTCTATTACATCAGCGTCTCCACCACCGCCTCCGCCGCCGCTACTCTGAACCACCCCACTTCACACCTTCATTACGGGGGTGAGGTGTCAAGTGAGGGAGGAGGGAAGGTAAACACTCTCCCCCCACTCTCTCTCTCTCTCTCTCTCTCTCTCTCTCTCTCTCTCTCTCTCTGCTCCACACAAATCTAATAAAGCTTTCAAGTCATATTAATTTTACTGTCACTTCTGTATCTCATCTTTACCTTCACTGATTTGCTTTGATAGTTTTCTTTATTACACTCTTATTTTTCATCCTCTTCTTTTTCTTCTTCCTCCTCCTCCTCCTCCTCCGTATCCTCCTCCTTTTCTTATTACAGAGCGTTCCCTTGTCTGCTTGCTCTCTCTCTCTCTCTCTCTCTCTCTCTCTCTCTCTCTCTCTCTCTCTCTCTCTCTCTCTCTCTCTCTCTCTTACCGCTTTTCCTATCAGGGCGTGGACTAAATGAAGAGGGGAGAGAGAGAGGGAGAGAGGAGGAGAGAGAAGGGGAGAAGGATAGAAAGGGTGAAGGAGGGATGGAAGAAAGGGAAAGTCTGAGGGAGAAAAGGAGAGAGGAAAAGACGGAGGGAGAGAAGAAGGGAAGGGAAGGAAAAACGGAGCAAGGACGGATGGAGGGAGGGAGGGAGAGAGGGAGGTTAGTCTTAACAGTCTGAATGTATACGCGCGAGCGTATGTGTGTGTGTGTGTGTGTGTGTGTGTGTGTGTTATATGACTCAGAAGAAACAAAACGATAAGTTACAAACACACGTCGTGACATTCGTAACAGCGGCGCCATAAAAATCTCAATTAACACGCGCGCGCTGCGTTCTCTAAATTCATTACGGCGTTTTATTAGTCAACGGCAGTTATTTACATCGCGTGATATTAATTTTTATCGAGGGCGGGAGAGAGAGAGACAAAAAAAAAAAACACCAATTATTTCCGGAATGTGTGATGGAGAATATGTATCAAAAAAGAAAACATCGAATTCCTAAGCGACACTACACGCCTCTGCTCACCTGGGCCTGTCTCTCGCCTCTCAGGTTAATGAGGTTAATCTAAATGAATGCGTCCAAATTTGGCTTTAATTCGCCTGCGTGTGACGGACATAAAAAGTAGCCATAAGGTATTGGCCGAGCTGGAACCGGGTACGAAAATGTTCACGGTGGCCTTTGGAACACACACACACACACACACACACACACACACACACACACACACACACACACTGCTCGCTTCGTTTAATTATGGCATGGTCATATTAACTAACTTCAATGATATACTCCTGTAAGCTTTGGTCCATTAAATATATATCTACTAATGTATATATCTACCACTCTATCTATCTATATGTATCTATCTATCTACCTGTGTCTGTGTGCGTTAATTATTCCAGCCAATAATTAGGTTCAACTTAAGCCTGGGGATGCAAGACTATTTTTTCCCTCCCTCACGCAGTGCTATGCTACCCTGGAAGCGGCGAGTCGTGATAAACTGCTCCATTCTGACAGATTACGAAACTCCACACTAACGAGTAGCCCCCAGCTTTGCATATAGCTTTTACTGCAGCGCCCTTTTTTCTCTCTCCTAGTAGAGTAACAATCACCCGCTGCGGACTCCGGCGAATCACTAAATCATATATCACAACACCTGCCCTCGAGGTCTTGTGTTCTGTTGTTACCATATTTTTCAGCCGGTAATACGGAGTGAAATCCGAATAGTGATTGCGTCTCCTTTCATGGAAGAATTCAATTAATGGAAAAGTTATGCTAAGTAGGATAATTATGGCTTGGATTAGGGAGCTCAGGTGCGTCTACTAATCCAGCTACCAGCCTGGCTACTTACCTGGATAGATAGACAAGGGGGTAAGCAGGGAGACAGGTAAATAGGGAGGTATGCAGGTAGGGAATTGAATCAGCTGATGGACAGGTAGGTAGATAGAAAAAGGTTGTCCTATCAACCTACCTGCTGAAATGTCTACCTGCTTTCCTGAATAACTGCCTTACCTTTGCTTATTAACTTTCTTACCTTCCTAGAGCACTGTTTGTTAACCTGTCTACCTACCTACCTACCTGCCTACTAACCTGCCTTTCTTCTTGTTCCTTCCCTAAGTGTCTGTCTATCAACCTGCCTGTCTGTCCTGTCTTCTCACTTCTTTCTTGAATAATCGTCTGTCTGTATGTCAACCGGTCTGTTCGCTCTCTGTATGTATGTCACGCTGTCTGTCTGCCAGTCTGTCTGTCTACCTTCTGCCTTCCCTTCGTCTGCTTTGTAATTCCTGAGCAATAATATTCGAGTGAACGCTTTCCGGGAGATTCATAATTACCCCGGAGCATCATTAACTATAATGGGACGTAATTACCAGCATATCCAGCCAGCCCTTCCATGCTATTACATCAATCTTATCGTGAAAGGTAACAAGAGGAGACGCGCCTTCGCCCTCCCTAACTCTCTCTCTTATTCACTCTCGTATTCGCTGTCTCTGTCTCTCTCATTGTTTCCTCGTTTATTGTATTGTCTCCCTGTTTCATGCATTCCTCCTCCTCCTCCTTATCAACTGTTTCACTTCCTCCTCTTTCTGGTCGTATTTGTTTGCCTCCCTGTTTTCCTGTTTCTGCTTTCCCCCGTTTCACTGTTATTTTTATATATTTTTGCTTCACCTTTTGGCGCCACTAACGGGCTGGGGTCGCCTAAGAGACCCATGAAAGCTTACCGACGTTATAGGCAGAACGTACAAAAAAAAAAAAAAAGAGTATACTAGTTTTCCCTTCCCCCCCCCCTTTCATTGTTCCCTTGTTTCCCTGCTTTTCTGTTTTCCCTTTCTGTTTGTTACCTGGCTCCCCCCATCTCCCGTTCCCCTCTCTCCTCCTCCACCTCAGTTCCCCTCCTTCCGCTATCCTCTCGTTGCCTTCCCTCCCTCCCTGCCCCCTGCCCGTCTGCTCACCTGCCTGTTAGCTTTCGCCATCTCCATCCGCTAACAGGAAGAGATCAAGGCAGAATATACAGCTTCGGGGCATGATTCAGCTCGGCGAGGAAAGGACGGACGAGAAGGAGAAAGAGGAGGAGGAGGAGGAGGAGGAGGAGGTTGTAAGAGCCTTTATGCAAGTCCTCTCTGCATCATCCAGGATATTATTATAGGTTTTCATGTTTTCAATACGACTTATCTTAATACTTATCCTAATACTAATACTTATACTTATGCTAATACTAATACGGATAATGATAGTAATAGATATAATGATCCTAATGGCGGAGGGTTTGGAGGAGACGGCTAATACAAAAATAAAGGAATGTATAGAAGGAGAAGAAGGAAATGTGAGAGAAGTGAAAAAATATGAAGACTGGAGTGGAGAAGAGGAAAAGGAGAAAAAGGAAAGAAGGAGATTGGAAGGAGAAAAAGTAAGACTGGTGAAAGGTCAAGCAGGTTAATTATAAAAAGGGAAGGTAAAGTGAATCTGGAACTGTTATATCTTACGCTTTCCTCTTATTATTTTTATTGATGTTATTGTTTGTTTCTCAGTTACTCTTATTTGTTGCATCTCTACCTGACGTTCATTTTTCTATTGTCATCTTTATCTCCTTATTTATCTTCTCTCTTTTACCTGGTTATAGCATCTTAATCCTTATTCCTTTGCGTTACATCTTCCTCCGTTACTCTCCTTTACTGCATCTTCGGCTTAAGTCAATCTTTCTACAATACTCTTTTTCTCTTCAATTATCTTTTTCCTTGGAGATATTCATTGCTTAATACTTCTTTCTACTCATTTATTGCATCTTAGTTTATTCTAGTTCATTGTATCTCCGGCTTAAGTCAATCTTTCTACTCTGCTTTCTTTCTCTTCTCATATATCTTTTTCCTTAGATCTATTCATCCTTAAAAATTCTTTCTACCGTTTTATTGCATCTCTGTTTATTCTAATTCACTGTATCTCCTGTTTAAGTCAATCTTCCTACAGTATTCCTTTCTCTCCTCATCTATCTTCTTTATATCTGTTCATTGCTTCATAATCCTTTCTACCCTTTCCTTGCATCTTTATTAATTATTATTATAATATATTATTAATTATTAATAATTAAGTAAATCTCTCTCCCGTACTCTCTTTCTCCTCACTTATCATCTTCTTTAGAGCTCTTCATTGCTTTGTATTCCTTTCTACTTTTTAACTGCATCTTTGTTAATCCTCGTTCTTTGCATCTCCGGTTTAAGTCAATCTCTACAGTACTCACATTCTCCATCTCTCCTCCATACTCTCTTTCCCTTCATTTACTTTCTTCCCTATACCTCTTCATTACATTATATTCCTATCTGCCTGTGTCCTTGTTTAGTCTGGTTCATTGCATCTCCGCCTTAATTCAATCTCTGTACAGTACACACTCTCCCGTTCTCTCTACCTCTATCTATCGTCACTCGTGGATGGGTGGCAAAGGTAATGACCGTCACTGCTTGGCATATAAATGAAGCACACATTGCGACACAGTTTAATTCCCGACGCAAAAGCAGATTAAACTTTTATCTGTCAACGCCGCTAGTATACGGAAAGGGAAAATAAAAGGGACGCGTTAACTCTCTCTCTCTCTCTCTCTCTCTCTCTCTCTCTCTCTCTCTCTCTCTCTCTCTGTACCACCAGCCTCTTTTATTAGCAGAAGCCGATGACAGGTGGAGCGACGAGGGAAACAAACTGAACTCACTTGTCATGGTCACACACACACACACACACACACACACACACACACAGAGAGGGGAACTAAATGTGCATGGGAATTCTTTGGTATCGTGTTCGCTTCATGCTTCGCTTTTACACACACACACACACACACACACACACACACACAGTAGAGAGGGAAAATGAAGCAGGTAAAGGTTCGGGCAATTGGACAGATGCTTAAGTGTTCTTAGTGACGCTTATCTCGTCTTATAGTAAACTTAATTAATGCTAAAATAATGGATTGAGAAGTTGAAATTTAAGGTTAAGCCTCACAGGGAAATTATTCGAGATTAAACAAATGATTGAAAAAGTGGAAGGAAAAATCGACATACTCTTCACTCTTAACACGCAGAACAATAAAATAATTCCCGGTGTCAGGAACGGAAAAAAAAAACCCAGTTGTGCACTCGCTGAAAAAAATAAAAGGTGTAAAAAAAAAGGATTAAAAAACACATAATAAAAAGACTGGAAAAAGTGACTTACAGCTCACCCAACAAATTTACATTCGAAACAGTAACATTATTATTTTCCAGCAGGACTAAAAAATATAAAAAAATACTAAGCTGAGCCCTGGCGGGAAAAATTACGAAAAAAATAAGAAAATCGGCTTAATGAAAAATAATGGAAGGAAATGCGTTATGAAATCCTCCTAATCTACTTGCTATCATTCCGCCACACAGTGCTCTGAATACGACGACGCAAACCAGGGTTATTACGTACGCGACGTCACACGCAGAGGGTTGAGAAAAAGGATGAGAAGTAATATGATGAAAAACTGTATAGAAGTGCCAAAAAATATGATAAAAACTTTGAAAATGTAATAAAATCCATGAAAATGTATGGGAAAAGTGACAAAAAGCATCATAGAAGTAAGTTAATAGCATCGAAAGTAATAAAAAAGAAGATGAGAAAGCGTATGAGAGATTGAAGAGGGATGAAAAAGCATGAGGAATATAGGAAAAAAATATGAAAAAAGTTAGATTTCAGGAGGAGAGTATCAAGACTTCCGATATTAGCCTCTCATCTTGTCACTCATTCTTCTCACTTTTATCGGAGCAGAGCCTAGCGGGTTATTTGCAAATTTTTGTTTTTATTTTTCACTTCAGCTGCGTCCCTTGCCTGTAATATAAGTAGAATATACAATAGGAATGAAGAAAAAAAATAAGAACAAACGTAAGGCAGAGATAGAAAAATATATATACAGTACTGGTTCATAACAAAACGAAGAGCAACGGACAAAAGCTTCATTAATGCAGCTTGAAGCCAACAAGCCGCTGATTCGACACGCCGCGCTTCGTACGCTTCACGCGGCCTTTCCTCTTAGCGCGCGAAGCTTCGAAGATTACCAGAATTTGAAACTGCGTAATTTTTGTTGAAGGGGCGTGAGGATTAAAGATAATTGACGCAGGAACTCAACATTTGCAATCCCTGGTTTAGTTCTCTCTCTCTCTCTCTCTCTCTCTCTCTCTCTCTCTCTCTCTCTCTCTCTCTCTCTCTCTCTCACATTTGTTCCTCTCTATTAGACATAAATATTGGTTTTTGAGTGAGTTATGTGCTCTATTTGTTGCCTCCATACCGAGAGAGAGAGAGAGAGAGAGAAGAAATCCCCTCTCTCTCTCTCTCTCTCTCTCTCTCTCTCTCTCTCTCTCTCTCTCTCTCTCTCTCTCTCTTCCCACCTCTAAAGTGATGAATGAATCAGCCTAGTTAAAAAAAACATCAACAATAATTTGGGAAAAGTAAAGTTTAAAATATACAGAGCAAACGAGGATTGGCTGCCCGGCTGGACTGGAAGAGAAAGCAAAAAAAAAAAAAAAAAAAAAAGAGTAGGAAGAGAAAAAATCAGTGAGTAATGTGCAAGGGAAAACAGAATATTAAGTGTGTGTGTGTGTGTGTGTGTGTGTGTGTGTGTGTGTGTGTGTGTGTGTGTGTGTTTACCCAAAGGTGTGAGTTAAGGGCATTATAAAAGAGAATATATATACAGTGCGTTAGTGTGTATGTGTGTGTGTGTGTGGGGGGGGGGGTGGATTTTGTAGGCTAAGGTTAGGGTATCTTCAAAAACGCAACAGCCAGGACCTTATATCCAGACCCCCATAAAGAAAACCTCACGTTGTTAGATAGAAAAGCTCAGTAAAGAAGAAACACATTACTAATTTACCAACCACACATAATGCATATAAAACTATTCTTGTTAGTATCGGTAGTTAGTCTTATTAGTAGTGTTAGTTTAGTCCCAATGCACGCGTGAAGGCCGGCACTATCAGTAACAGGAGGAGGAAGCGTGCCATCAAAGTCTCGAGCCGTGAGTGATGTCAGGTAATGAGGGAGAGGGAGACAGGTGTGCTTGATGGCTTCCGTATCAAAGTCACATCTAAGTAACCGTAATGACACTAGCTCATCCCGGGTCGTTAAAAAAAGGAGAAACATTGATTATAGATTGGCACTCCAGCTCGCCCCTCAAAGCCCCCCCCCCCCTTTACCTCGCCCTCTTCCTCCTTGCTAGAAACAGGTAGTAGCTAATGATTGAAATATAAGTGATGATAATGATGATACTGCTATTACTTTGACCATTATAATCAGTAGTAGGTATGATATGATAAATAATAATGATAATAATGATGATAGAAATATAAATAACAGTAATAGTAGAAGTTGCAGAGAAAGATAGATAGATAGATATAGGGAGAGAGAAACAGAGAGGGGAGGGGGGGGTAAAACTCGCCCAATACCGAGGCATCAATACATACCTCGGTAGAGTCGAGAAAGAACACCCTTATTATACCGAAGCGCAACACGGAAACAGCAGCAGACTTCATTAGGGATTCAGAGGCATAAGAAGAACGGGAGAAGGGAGGGAGAAGAGGAGGAGGAGGAGGAGGTGGGGTGGAAGGGAAGGAGGGAGTTAAGGGTAAAACTGATCACGGGTCTGTAAACTAATGGGATTTTCTCGCTCAAACCAAAAGGAAAGAAAAAACAGAGCTTATATTCACACTGCAAATCTCTGTTTAAGGTAGAGGAAGGGGGACCAGGGAGGGGGGGGAGGCGTTAGGAAAAGGGAAGGAAGAAGGGAAGGGAAAAATGTGGAAAATGAGAAAGGAATGGAGGAAGAAAGGAAGGGGAAGAGTATTCAGTTTATTTACCTTTCTCCTCCTCCTTTTTTTCCCTTTCCCTTCTTACTTTCCTCTTCCCCTGTCTCTCTCCGTTTCCCTTTCTCTGCCTCTCCTCTCCTCTTTCTCTCTCTCCCTTCCCTTGTTCCTCCTTTCCTTTCTCTCATTTATCTCCTCATCCCTATTCCCTCTTCCTTCTATTCTCTAACTCTCTCCCATCTCTTTCCCTTCCCATGTCCCTCCCTGAACTCCCCTCTCCTCCCCACAATCTCCTCCCTTCTATTCCTCCCTCCCTCTCCCTCTCCCTATCATACACTTCACCTTCCTGCCCCTTCCCCTAAATCGTTTGTACATTATTTACTCTCCATTGGAATATTGTTACTGCTTAATCGTGCATCATATTCCACACCATTTGCTTCCCTTCCCTTGCTTTCTCTAATAACTTGACGCCTTTTCGCTTTTAACTTCATATTTTAGGCTCCATCACCCGCTGTTTAATCCCTTATATATTTTTCTCGTCCGTCATGTTATTTATTTTTCTCGCCCATCATGTTATTTTGTGCTTTCCCACTCTCTCTTTATTCATACTTAAACACCTGTAAACCTGCCATCCCTCACCTGTTTATGGAAATTTAGTGGAGAAATCCGTTACTTCCATCCCTGCCTTCCTCCTTTTTCTCCTTTTTCAATATATTTTTCTCCTTTCGCACTAGTATTATTATTTTTACTTTAACTTTTATTTTTGCATTTTTCTTTTCTCTTATTTCTATCTTTTTTATCATCGGTTTTTTTTTTTTCACTATTATCTGCTTGTCTGAGAGAGAAAGGCAGATAGACAGATAGAGAAGTAGATAGATAGATAGAAAGAGAGGAGAAAAAAAAGAGAGAGAGTTAGAGATATTAAAACACATTTCGCTCCCTCGTATAACATTTTTCTTGCGCGTTTTTCTTGTAATAACTTTTTTTTTTTTCGTTGCGGTCCTTAATTACCCCTTTCAACAGTGTGACAATCAAGGTCGTTTAGGCAATTGGACATCACTTAAGGCACTTTCTCGACGTTCATTTCTCCTCCCTCGCCTAAAATAATGTTGGAGTGAGCATCGAATTTTTCATATCCCATTTTTTTCATTTTTCATTTAATTTTCACGGTCGGAATTAAATACTTTTAAAACTTTTGGTAATTTCTGTTTTCACATTTACTCCACTTCCTGCGCTAGAAATGTTAAATGCAAGCTGTTATTCCGTTTATTTTCTCATCTTTTTTCCTTTGTTTCACTCGTAGTATATTTTCTGGGTCTAAAACTTAACATTATTCCAATTGTTTCGCTATGTTAGTACACTCACGGCCTCCTTTGCGTCTGTTTCCATCGATGATTCAAATGTTTATCTTTCTGCTTTACCATTCTTTGCTTTCTAACTCAAAATCTTAAATCAAAATCTTAAATGCAAGCTGTTATTCCATTTACTTTCTCCTCTTTTTTCCTTTATTATCACCCATTGTATATTTTCTGGGTCTAAAACTTAATATTACTCTACTTATTTCACTCAATTTTTCCACCTACAGCTTCCTTTGTGTGTATTTCCATCAATGATTCAAATGTTTATCTTTCTGCTTTACCCTTCTTTGCTTTCTAACTCAAAGTCGTGTGTGCTTCTATGTATGTATTTCCTTTCACATCTCACGCCCACTCCATCCTTCCTCGCTCTTCGTCTCCTCTCTTCCCCTCTCACCTTCGCTTTCGCTGGCCTCTCCTTCCCTCTCTCGCTCCCTCGCTCGCCTGATTTTTGCCTGGACGGACATACACACCCAATCTCCCTCAATCCATCCCTTGCCTCCTCGGACCTCTTCAGATCACGGCCCTTTTTGTAGCCTTCTCGCGTTTCTTGTTTCATGTCGCTATCTCATGTTCATCTACCTCTCATCTTGCCTCCATGCATAGGTCTCTCTCTCACTCTCTCTTTTCCTCTCTCTCACTTCGTCATCTCACTCCTTCACTCCCTCACTCACACTCTCGCGCTCCTTCCCCTTATTTTACCTGGAAGAAACCGTCAGGTAAGAATTTAATCAGGAAAACGCAATTAGGGGACCCCGCCGCCTACCTGCCAACCTACTTACCTAACCCCCTCCCTGCCTGCCAACCTGCCTGCCTGCCTGTGCCTGAAGGACTGGTTTCAGGTGACGGCACTCGGCAGGTGCTCTCCCAGCCTCACCTAACCTGTCTTCATGTCCATTGACCTTACCTGGAGGGCCGGCTCACCTCGCCTCCATTATTCTTTCACCTCAAACGAAACGACTCCGAGGGGGAAAAATATGTTGTCTCGTTACGCTGTTTTGTGTTATATGTTCCCCCTCGAGATGTGTTATACTTTTTAATGGTGTTTAAATTAATTTCTGGCGCCGAGTGAAGCCTGGCTGACGTGAATTTTGTTGTTGTTTGTTGTTGTTGGAGGTAGGTACCTTGAAGAGGGAATGGAAAGGAGTTTAGAGGAATGCAATGCTAATATAAGTTGATACTAGTGTTGTTTTGGATTGGATATTAAGAATGGTGAAAAAGAAGAAATTTAAAGGAACGCAGAGTTAAGAAAGGTTAGGGCTGCTCTCCTCCCCTTTCTTTCCTCTCCTCTCCTCTCTCACTCTTTCCTCTCTTCATTACCTGGCCTCTTTTCCTCCCTCCCTTTCATCACCATCATTCCAGCTCTCTCTCTCTCTCTCTCTCTCTCTCTCTCTCTCTCTCTCTCTCTCTCTCTCTCTCTCTCTCTCTCTCTCTCTCTCTCTCTCTCTCTCTCTCTCTCTCTCTCGCCCCCCCCTCTCTCTCTCTCTCGCACCCCCCCCTCTCTCTCTCTCTCTCTTTCGGTCTCTCTCTCTTTCGCTCGCTCTCTCTCTGTCGCCTCCCCCCCCCCTCTCTCTCTCACCTTCCCCTCTCTCGCCAACATACAGCCTCATCCCCTAACCCGAGCTCACCGTTACACTCCGCCCACTAACACTAACACTCGGTCCGTGCAGACACAGGTAAATGTTGTGCTTGCTTAACCTTGTATGAGGAGCCGCGACTTCTCTGCTGGAGGCGACTTGGGGCCACACAAAGCATGCTACGTTAAAGGGGGCGAGGGCGTGTCGGGGTGGTTGTAAGCGAGTGGGCAGACGACTCAAGCATAAGACGATATGAATGCTGGGGGAAAAGTTTTACACCATGAACATGAAAGCTGGTGGGTCTGGTAGTGGTTGTGGTTGTGGTGGTGGTGGTGGGGTGTGTGTGTGTGTGTGTGTATGTATGTGTTTGTGTTCTTCCCTCGTTTCATCCATCCCTCCTCCCTTCCTCTTCTTTCTCATCTCCTGTGTTCCTCTCTATTCCTCCCTCCTTCCTTCCTTCCTTCTTCTTTCTCTCATCTCCCGTGCCGCCCTTCCTCTCTCTCTGCCTACTCCTTCCTTCTCACCCTTTCTCTTTCCTCTTCTCTCTCCTTCCTTCATCACCACTTCTGTCTCTCTCCATCTTTTCCTTGCCTCCCGCCGTCCATATCTCTTCCTCTCTCTCTCTCCCTTTCCTCTCTACCTACCTTCCTCTCTTTTCTCCCTAGCATCCCATCTCTGCCTCCTATTTTTTCCTGCATCCCTCTCCTGTCCTTTCCAATTTCCTTCGTATCACTTTCTCCTTCCCTTTCCTCCCTTCTCCATCTCCCTTTTTCGCCTTTATCTCCATCCTATCCTTGCCTACCTCGCTGGATCTCTGCCTCCTATTTTTATTCCTATTCCTTTCCTTGTCCTTTCCATCTCCTTCCCACCCCCGCTCCCTCATCTCCTCGCCTTCCTCTCATCACCCCTCCACCCTTCTCTCCTCTCTCTTCTCTCCACCTTTCCTCCGCAGCGTGGGCCAATCGATGTGGCTCACCTGCCCAGGTGTGATGGAGGCTACCTGTTTTTCGGTCACACACAGAAACAGGCGTTGCAGGTGTGTGGGGTTCAAAGGATACACGCGGACGCCCGATATGCACTTTAGCAGCTGCTATGTGGGTTGTGTTTTTGTATACAGGTAGAAATGGTTTTGTCTGTACAGGTAACTCGTTCATGAAAAGGCAACGTAGAGTGAAAACTGGAGAGGTCGTTTTTATCCATAAGATTACATAGTGTGACAGCTGGCGAATGTGTTGTCTTTTTGTATACAGGTAAAAGTCGTATGTAGATGGGTAAGTTTTTGTATACAGGTAGAATGGTGTTGCCTTTACAAGTTAGATTAACGTTAATGCAACAAAACGCGTAAATAAGGATATGTACCAGGCTTTTTACATCTCATTCGTATTAACGAACGTACATTCAAGCTTAGTATTTTATGTTTCAGAAATAGATTGTTTTCGTTACAAGGTGATGTTTAATGACGCTTATTGAACTGTATAAATAACATCCTGGGACTTAAAATTCTCTCTCTCTCTCTCTCTCTCTCTCTCTCTCTCTCTCTCTCTCTCTCTCTCTCTCTCTCTCTCTCTCTCTCTCTCTCTCTCTCTCTCTCTCTCTCTCTCTCTCTCCACGATAGCATTATTCCATTCACTTATTGCACCTCTTTCCATTTCCTCTCAATTGCATTCTCAAACACTCTTTACTTTCAATCCAATTTTCTGATCATAAGACTTTTTTTTTGTTCTCTCTCTTTGCTTTCACTTCTCGCTTCCCTTCCCCTCTTCCCTAGTTCCATTGTTTTAATTTTACTGTCTGTTCCTATGATTCTCTCTCTCTCTCTCTCTCTCTCTCTCTCTCTCTCTCTCTCTCTCTCTCTCTCTCTCTCTCTCTCTCTCTCTCTCTCTCTCTCTCTCTCTCTCTCTCTTATTCCTTATTGGTTTTAATTCCCTTTGCACCTGCTTCCATATTCTCTACATTCAGTTAACTGTTTCTATATTATTTTATCCCCTTTTCTTTCCTTATTTTCTTATACAGTGGCTAGTGTAATTATTCCTTCTCTCTTATTATGTATCAAACTATATATCTATCTATCTACCAATATCTTCCTATATCTCAGTTAACTTATCTATCTATCTACCAGTTACTATATCTACCCATCTATATAAAAAAGCAGATGATGTAAAAGAGTAGAGAACGTATCATGACTAGTTTCTCAGTATTCTCTTTTTTCCTTTTCATCGTACAAACGTTTTCAAGAGTTTTCATATTCCGATTCCCGTATCAAACTCTTCGAAAAACGTTTGTCTCCGAAAGCGAATCACATACTGGCGGCAAAAACGTTTTCACTGAGATTCATCCCTTTCGTTTTAATAATCCCGGAGCCCAGAAATAGTTGGCGAATTCCTGACAAGTTGAGAGAGAGAGAGAGAGAGAATAATGAATAGATTGAAAGGAGGATATAGAGATAATTAAATAGACATACAGATAGATACAAAGATAGATAGAGGTAGAGGTGAAAAAAACCCTCCCTCATTTATTTATTTATTTCAATTCTCACTTTTAAAACTCTCTCTTTCTCTTTCTCTATTTCCCTCTCGTCCTCCTCCTCCTCCTCCTTCTCTCTCCCTCTTTCCTTTGCTCATATTTTTCCTCCATACGTAATTCTCTTTTGTCCCGTACACCTGCCCATAAAATGAAATTACACCACCACCACCGCATATCTCTCTCTCTCTCTCTCTCTCTCTCTCTCTCTCTCTCTCTCTCTCTCTCTCTCTCTCTCTCTCTCTCTCTCTCTCTCTCTCTCTCTCTCTCTCTCTCTCTCTCTCTTGTTCAGTAATTAACGTCCCAGTCTTTCTTTCATTATTTCATAATCTCCTTTCCGTCAATAAGTTTGTTTCGCTGTCTTTTGATTTTCTTCTCTTTTCCTTTTCTCTCCTCTCTTTATCTATCCATCTAGCTATCTATCTGTTTATCATCACATCAAGCAATCAGTCAGTCAAGCAGTGTCTCATCCTCAACAGCCATGGATCAACCCGGGCTCACTATGACTAATCCAACGAGACAGCACAAAATCAAACGCGACAACCAGCGCGCGCGAGAGTGAGAGGCTGCAATAGAAGCAAATCGTTGACGCTTAGCCAGGTCAGCTTGCCTCGCCTTGCTTCCTGCCTTGCCTCCTGCCTACCTATCTCTTTTAACTGTTAACTGTATATATGCTAACGTGTGAGTATTGATTTGATGTCTATGGGATCTAGTATGTGTTTATGTGTGTTTGTGTTAGGCGTAACGTGTGTCTTATGTATTTTGCTTCCTTGTCCATGTCTGTCTACCTGTATACTTGTTAACTTGTGTATTTGGCAGTTAACGAAGGCTTTGTGTGTGTTAGTGTGTGTTTATGTATGTGTGTATGTGCCTACAAACCTGATTTTTCACCTTCATCATCTTCGTCAATATGGAAAACGAAAAAATACGGGTTTAGAGAGTATTATATAGGGAGTAAAAAAGGGTACTGAGAGGTATAAAGGAAGGTACTATAGAGAGTAAAAGAGAAAACAAAGACCACCTCAGACAACTAAAAGAAAAACATGTCTTGGCTTCCCGCAGGTGAGCTTTCGACCTGGAGTAATTAACCAGGTACTCGGGGACATTGTTTACCTGTGCTTAGCCGCTAGGAACACCTGTGTGGGAAACTGATACGGATTGTGACCCTTAATTGCCCTTGTATCGGAGTGTGTGGAGGGGGAGGAAGGGAGAGAGAGAGAGAGAGAAAAAATAGGCCTAAAATTGGGAAAAAACAACAAAGGGAAAAGAATATCAGGGAAGAGAATGGAGAGGGAAAATATGAGAAGACACTTTAATACCAAAATCAAGGAGGATCAAAGAGGCTCCGTGATGAGGCATTTTCTTCCTCCTTTCTTTCATCCCTCCTCCTCCTCCTCCTCCTCCTCCTCCTCCTCCTCCTTGATAGTTTCCTCCTCCATTCTTCTCTCACCCGTCCTCAATTCTTTTTTCCCTCCATCCATTCTTATCCACCTACATGCTACTTCTCTCTCTCTCTCTCTCTCTCTCTCTCTCTCTCTCTCTCTCTCTCTCTCTCTCTCTCTCTCTCTCTCTCTCTCTCTCTCTCTCTCTCTCTCTCTCTCTCTCTCTCTTTTTTATTTAAACATACATATATATTTACAGACCCAAAGGTGCACTGCCGTGTGCTGCCTGTTCAAAGGGCATAGTCTAGGCTGTACACGGCAGTGCGCCTTAATCTCTCTCTCTCTCTCTCTCTCTCTCTCTCTCTCTCTCTCTCTCTCTCTCTCTCTCTCTCTCTCTCTCTCTCTCTCTCTCTCTCTCTCTCTCTCTTTTTTACGTAGAAACCATTTCGTCGATGAGTTGCTGTCGACTTTTTTTCCCTTTAATTTTTTTCTCATATTTCAATGTCACGTATTTCTTTTTTTTTTTTTTTATTCCGGCCCGGCGTAATGAAAATACATCTCTACTTGAAGGTGATTGTTTTGCCTTTCATCTTTTTCCCTCCTTCTTTCCCTCCTTCCGTCCTTCCTTCCTTCCTTTCGTTTTTCTTCGCTTCTCTCTTTCCTAAATTCCTTTCCTGATTTAAATGTATTTCTTTTTTTCTTTTTCTTTTCCTTGTTCTTAATCTTGTTGCTGCTTCTCTTCTCTTCTTTACTTCCTTCCTTCCTTTTTTCCTTCCTTCCTTCCTTCCTTCCGTCCTTCTTTCCTTCCTTCCTTTGTTTCTTTCCTCCTTAATTCATTTCTGGCTCAAATGTACTTCCTTCTTTCATTTTTTCTCCTTGTTTCTAGTCTTGTTGCTGCTGCTCTCCTCCTCCTCCTCCTCCTCCTCCTCCTCGCCGGATTACTCCTCTGTTTAGTAAAGCCAAGAAGAGACTTAAATTACTTAACGCCTCTCAGACACTCTCTCTCTCTCTCTCTCTCTCTCTCTCTCTCTCTCTCTCTCTCTCTCTCTCTCTCTCTCTCTCTCTCTCTCTCTCTCTCTCTTTCATCAACCCTTCCTCCCACCTAACAACGCTTTCATTAGGCTTTCGCGCAGTTCAGCAGCAACACACGTAAACTTCTATTTCCATGTAATTCGTTGGATCCGAGGCGAGACCAGACCCCGGAGCCCCTTACACCCCCTTTCCCCTCTCTCTCCTTCCTCAGTTCTTCATCTCCTTCTCTTCATTTTCTTGCTCGTGCTTCAATTTCTTCTTCGTATCGTCTAGTCGTCCTTCTTCGCATCCTCCTCCCTCTTCTTTCTATCTTTATCATCCTCCTAGTTCTCTCCTTGTTCTTGTTTGATTCTCGTTCCTGTTTTTGTTCTTCTTGTTTTCTTTTTTAACTTTGTGTTCTACTTTTCTTCTTCGGACTCTCTTCTCCTTCTCCTTCTTCTCCTTCTCCGTATCGTTCTCATTCTCTTATTCCTCTTGTTGCTGTTTTTATTTTCGTTTTTTTTTTTGTTGTTGTTCTTGTGTTCTTTCTCCTGCACTTTCTCGTCCTTCACCTTTTTATCCTTCTCTTTTTCGTCTTCTTCCTCTTTATTCCCTTCTTCTTGTTCCTGTTCACTTGCTCATATCCTTGTTCCTGTCCTCAAGGTGCCGCGTATATCACGTTAATTAACTCGCCCTTAGGCAGGTGAGTGAGAAATGTTACCTGTGCTGCTATCAGGTAGGATTATCTGGGATTGTCTCTGTCTACATCCCTCTAATATACTTCTGTGTGAATTGTATAACCTCAATCAACTCGTCTTTAGAAAGGTGAATAAAAAATGTTACCTGTGTTGCTATCAGGGTTAACTGTGTGAGGTTGTTTTCCAACTTCGTATCTTTATTTATTTGTCTGCATGTCTGTCTGTCTCTATCTTTCATTTATATCTTGATCTTGATGAAAATACGATGGAAAACGAAGAGAGAGAAACAGAAACAGAGATAGAAGGTAAGGAAAGTTAATATATGCACGAAAACTGATAAAATATGAAATAGTAATAGTAAAGGAGAGTTCGATGTGACAAATACGTTCTGGAGATTATCTATTTACAGGCGACTCCTCTTTGCTCTCTCTCTCTCTCTCTCTCTCTCTCTCTCTCTCTCTCTCTCTCTCTCTCTCTCTCTCTCTCTCTCTCTCTCTCTCTCTCTCTCTCTCTCTCTCTCTCTCTCCCTTTCTTTTCTTTGTGCAATATAAGGGGAGAAGCATAACGCCCATCCCACCTTGATTAATGTCCCGAGGCAGGTTATGAAATGGCGCGTGTACAGCTGGCGGAAGTAGCTGACTGGTTACACGTCTCTGTCCCTGTCTGTCTATCTTTGTCTCTTATTCTTGCGTTTTCTGTGTATGTTGTGTCCGGGTAATGTATGGTTTGTTCTCAGAAAGGTGTGCTGATGTCTGGCTTTCTCTTTAACTATCAGTCTATCTCTCGTGTTTGTTTTATTTTGATGTTTATTGAAGGTACGTGGTATATTAGTCTTCCTTTCCATAATGATTGATAAGTCTTTGGTTTGGAGATGATATATAGATACTCTCTCTCTCTCTCTCTCTCTCTCTCTCTCTCTCTCTCTCTCTCTAGATAGATAGATGAATGAATAGATAGATAGATAGATAGAGAGATAGAGAGAGAGAAGGATTTGCAGCAGGGCTTTTCAAGGCTAGTTCTTTCCTCCTCCCCACCCTCTCTCTCTCTCTCTCTCTCTCTCTCTCTCTCTCTCTCTCTCTCTCTCTCTCTCTCCCCCCCCCCTCCCCCCCCTCGTGCACAGCTTTGTCTGGTAAAACTGAAATAGGAAAACTTCGCTCTCGGTTTTTGGAAATTTTCACTGGCTCTTCATTTATTTCGAGAGGGAAAGGAAGGAAATGAAGGAAGGAAGGAAGGGGAGGGGTGAGGGAGGAAGGAAGGAGGGGAGGGGAGGAAGGAGGGGAGGGGGAGAAAACAATTTATATTCACGCACATTTTCCCTAGCGTACATTTTCTCTACCTTTATTTATGCCTCTATTTATTTAGTTTGTACGTTCGTAAACTCTCCATTATTTTTTTAATATTTGATACTAACTTAGGCAAGGAAAGGAGGAGGTACCCATTCACTGCCTGTATTAAGTAACTCTTCTGTAATTAAACCATCGCCTAACTTTTCCTCGCTTCATAACATCCTTACAGAACACTATGCCTTCCCTTCCTTCTCCACTGATAGAACTTTACATAAAATATATTCCTTCAACACACAAAGAGGTAGAAAACACACCTATTCACCTGTTCACTCCATCTAGCAACCATATATTCAACAATTGTTCAAACTTTTACTCAGTTATTTCCCTTCACTTCCCTTGTTTAAAAATTGAGCAGTGGAGATGTGGAACAAATTAAACAGTTGTGAAGTTAAAGAGTATCCGATTAAAAGTTTTGAATGGCGCTGAGAAATAATTACGGATAGAAAGGGCTGATGACTGGCTGACCTCTTGTAATCCTATGTTCTTGTGTATCCTTGTGTAGATCATCCTTGCAACTAGTCTCTCCCTCCCTCTCTCTATCTCTAGTGACCTTTTAAAAACCACCCATGACCTATTCCACCTTCAAACCACGCATCATGGCCCAGTTCATGCACGACTGACCTCAAGTATTCCTCATCCCTGATTCTCCTCCTTCCTTGACCTTATAACATGACCTCTTTCGTCCCTGACCCTTGATCTTTCATTGGCCACCCTTTGATCTATCGTGTCCTCAGATATGCGCATCATGGGATCATTGAGTCTGGAAAAGGGCAGCTGGTTTACACATGACAACTCCATTCAACGTAACACTATATATCTTATCCATCCATACATGTGTTTAAGTTTTCCTTGAAGATGTGTACTGTATTAGCACTCAAACTTTGACTACCATATATGTTCCTCTAATCCATATATTTGTCTTGCTCTTCTTGTGGGTCTGCTTACCAAGTGTGTTTCTCTACTCCATCATTCGTAAACCAATACTCGCCAATGTTTTTGAAGGTTATGTTGGTCTTACTTCAACCCACCGCTATGCACAAGTCCTGCCCTGCTCTTTTTCCTACTTTTTAATGTACGTGTGAGTGCCAAGTGTGTTCCTCTAATCCACCATTTATAAACCAAGACTCGATGAATTTAAAGCCTGAGTTGGCCTTTTAAAATACCAGTAAGTACAAGTCCTGCCTTGTTCTTTTTACCAAGTCTGTGTAACGCAACGTCGACCTCGTATACACCTCTACACCTCCTCCCTCCACCCGTGGCCTTACAACCTGACTTCGTTCATCTCCACTCACCTGCCTTAGCCGCCCTCACCTCTGACCCCAGCCGCCCACACCTGTCCCCTTCTTCCCACGCCTAGCCTCAGATGTGACCTCGCCCACCCATACATGTCGAGACTCACCTAGCCTCGCCCTCCCACACGTGACCCCGCTATCCCACACACCTGATGTTACCTATGACATAGCTAACAGCCATGACCCAGATACAGCAACACCTGGATGAGCGAATGGAAAGGTGAGAGGGGGAGAGCAAAGGTTTAATCGAGAAAACAGGAGAGGAAAGAGATTGGAGGAATTACGAATGAAAAAATTGTAGTGTTTCTGAGAAAGGTGTGTAGGGGGAGACAGAAATTGAAATGTGGATGAAACGAGAGAGAAAAAAAGAATGGAGATAAAAGGATATAAAAGAGATGAATTATATGAGGAAAAAGGAGAGCGAGTTCAAAAAAGGGAGAATGAGAAACGAAGGAATGTGTGCGAGGTAAGGAAAAAGAGCAGGAAAGAGTGACAGAGGAAGAAAGAAGTTACGATAAACAATCTTAACAAGAAAGATTAATTAAAGAAAATAGAGGTGGCGTAGAAGATGGCAGAATGAGAAACAAAAAATGAAAGTTCAAAATAATATAAATAAAAACCCTTATCACTGATCTCGCATATAAAAAGTGCAATTAATTAGAAGATGCGAGGGAGGAGGACGTGATAAAGGACACCACAATGAAAAAAATGGCATTGATCGGGACACATACACAGAACAGAGGAAAATACATGAACAAAAAAGTGACAGGATGAAAAGTATTAGAAGGAAAGCTGTTTAAATGACAACGTGATGAAATTAAGAATAATATGGAACGCTTACATAAGGAGTGGACATTGGAGGCGAATGAGAGATAAGGAATTGAAATGTTTGACAGAGGAATATGTTCTGCAAATATACAGACATGACGATGATGATGATGATAAAAGGGTGAAACATTACCAAAACATGATTATAACTCAATTAACGGCCTTTTTGACGTCTGACATCCAAGTGCTTTGAAGACAATTACCGCGTTTAGCATCAAAAAGAGTTAGTTAATTATGGACACGAAATTAAACATTGTAACTTTAATGATTTAAATATACAACCTCCTCTCTCTCTCTCTCTCTCTCTCTCTCTCTCTCTCTCTCTCTCTCTCTCTCTCTCTCTCTCTCTCTCTCTCTCTCTCTCTCTCTCTCTGCTAATTACCGCTATTCAAACTTATATAAATGACACGAATGAAACATGCAACGAGCTTGTTTGAACTTAAATGAAACTTGAAAAAACAAACTTGAACACACACACACACACACACACACACACACACACACAGAGGTACTCATTTCAACATTATTATTACTATTATCATTTCCTATATAACTCGGAAGCTGCCGTGTCGTAGGACCATGATATATACCTCACACACTACCTACACAATTTCCCTCTTCCTTCCCACACTTAACATTTAATATCCTGCTGGTGGAAGTAATAACGTGAACAGTGAAAGAGGGAATCACAATCTCTCATCAAATTCCTACTATTTTTGCTCCTATTATTATCAATGTTAGTACGAGTATTATTGTGTTATTTTTTTCATTAGAATTGTGTACCACGCCTCATATATAATAAACCTAACACCTGAAGACGCTGTGAAGGTGCGTTGTCATTTGAAAGGTGCGCGCGAGACACCTTTTGTTAAGGGTGATGGAACTGGAGAGAGGTGGAGGGAGAGAGGGAAAGAGGGAGGGAGGGTGAGAAAGGAAGCTTGAAGGCGGGAGAACAAAACTAAGCTCTCTCTCTCTCTCTCTCTCTCTCTCTCTCTCTCTCTCTCTCTCTCTCTCTCTCTCTCTCTCTCTCTCTCTCTCTCTCTCTCTCTCTCAATGTGTGTGTATGTGTGAGTGTGCGTGTGCGCGTGCGTGTGCGTGCGTGCGTGCGTGCGTGTGTGAGTGTGTGTGTGTGTGTGTGTTTGAGAGAGAGAGAGAGAGAGAAACAATCAAGACAAATTCAACAAAGTCTCAGCGAGGACAATAGCTCAGAGTAGTGGTGGTGGTGATGCTGGTGGTGGTGGTGGTGGTGGTGATGCTGGTGGTGGTGGTGAAGGGAAGGGGAGTGAGAAGCTAAATATATCCTTGAAATGGGCTTTTTACTGCCCCGCGACCCACAAACATAAACACACACACACACACACACACACACACACACACACACACACACACACACACTTAGAGTAATCAGAATATTGTAACCGTAAAAATTTCCTTCAAACACCTGACGCCGATTTGAATTAATAATAATAACAAAAAATAAACAATTTTTTTACGCATTTTTTCAGACTGGTTCATTTCAATTCACCTTTTTCTCTCATATACTTTTTTTTCGCTTCTAGGCGCAAAAAAATGGAAAGTATAATATTTTCCCAATTAATTTCCTTTGAGTTTTCTTTTTTTCATTGCTGATCTTTTTCCACTTCCTGGATACGCAAAAAAAGAAAAAAAATAGATTAATAAATGTGGAAAAATCATTGCTTTCAACATTAACGGAAAGAAAAATCTGCTTACCAACCTAATTACTTACACCCACCCACACCCACACACACACACACCCACACAGACACACAAACACACACAGAAATACACATTCACACATTCTATCTAGCGGGAGGAAACTAGCTGACAATCTCAAGTCCAGCACGTGATCAGACCTAGGTGAAAGACACACGCTTGCCAACCTGTAGTAGTTATTAATGCCGAATGAGATGGACAGACAGGTAAGCAGATAGACAAGTAGATAGATAGATAGGACATGTAGATACGCTGATAAAAGGACCGGTTATGATTCTAATTGACGTTTCCTAAGCTGTCACGATGTTTTTGTTTTCGTTTCTCTGATTATGATCTTGTTGGTCTTCTTATTACGCATTTTAATGACGTTTTTGTTTGTTTGTTTTTTTGTCTGCCTGTTTGCCTGTTTGTCTGTCTGCCTGTCTGTCTGTCTGTCTGTCTGTATGAAAGTATGCATGTATGTATGTCTGGATATATGTATTATAAGATGTATGTCCTTGGAAATGCTTGTCTATCTAAATGTATTTCTCTCTCTCTCTCTCTCTCTCTCTCTCTCTCTCTCTCTCTCTCTCTCTCTCTCTCTCTCTCTCTCTCTCTCTCTCTCTCTCTCTCTCTCTCTCTCCCTCCACACACACATTACGCAATATCATCAGTAGTGCTCTGAGTGTGTGAATACATGTTGCCTACTCGTATGTGTGTGTATGTGTGTCTGTGTGTGTGTGTGTGTGTGTGTGTGTGTGTGTGTGTGTGTGTGTGTGTGCGCTCGCACCCCCGGGAGAGAGAAAGACAGACAGTCAGTAGAGGAATCAAAAAGCTTTCCAATCATATAAAACGATTCACAAGGGTACTAAAAGGGATTAAGGTTCTCCGCTCCCAGTCCCAACGACAAACATTTCATTCCCATCAGCATCCGGAGACTATTTCATTCACCTTTTGGCTCTGAAGGCGAAGAGAGTTAGAGACCCACCTTCATATCTACCTGCTAAGATGTAACAGGTCGTATTTAGGTAGCACAGGTAAATCAAGTTAAGCTTCCCCCAAATGCCAGGTAACTTAGATTGGGAAGGTGTGAAGTTTGATTAAGAATAAGTTTGGGGTGATAGTGATAGTAGCAGTAGTAGTAGTAGTAGTAATAGTAGTAGTAGTAGTAGTAGTAGTGGTAGTAGTAGTAGTAGTAGTAGTAGTAGTAGTAGTAGTAGTAGTAGTAGAAAGAATAATAACTATGATACTGATATTGAAAGCTCACCTCTCTTCTTTCCTCTCCTCTCTCTCTCTCTCTCTCTCTCTCTCTCTCTCTCTCTCTCTCTCTCTCTCTCTCTCTCTCTCTCTCTCTCTTACCTCCTACTCATCGTCTTTCCCTACTTAATCCTCCTTTTCGCTCTCTTATTCAGTTTCTCTAACTCCTCCTCCTACTTGTCCTCCTCCTCCTCCTCCTCCTCCTCCTCCTCCTGGCAGCTGGTCCTCGTGTCCTCCGTCAGTCCGGTGTCTCTCATCCTTCATGCAATTAGTCAGACTTCGGATTACTTTCCTCATCTATCGCAACTAGGAGCGCCAACGTCAGCCTCCTGTGTCTGTGTGTGTGTATGTGAGTGTGAGTTTGAGTGTGAGTGAGTGTGAGTGTGAGTGTGTGTGTGTGTGTGTGTGTGTGTGGTTGTGTGTGTGTGTGTCCCTCCGTTTGTATCTAGTTTCATGTCTGTTTATCTCTCTGTCTGTCTGTCTGTTTCTCTCTCTGTCTTTCTCACCTGCAATAACACGGTATACCTGTCTGAGTATTTCTTCCCTACCTCACACCTGTCCCTCTACCTTGATGGATCGCACCTGGCATTTCCCGTAAAACACCTGTCAGAGAGAGCCTTCATCATTCTCACCTGTCTCCCACCTTTTCTTTGTATTACACACACACACACACACACACACACACACACACACACACACACACACACACACACACACACAGATAGAGGAGTCAATTGTGTTCCAGAATGTACCAGTGAGAGCGATGGAGAGAAATGAGAGAATGGAGATACAGGTTAACTTTTGCATTAGGAAGCTGAACGGCATTTTAATATTGCTTTTCCTTCTGTAATCTGTGTTTCTTTTTCAATATCAATCTTCTTTTCCGTCCTATTCTTCAAAGGTATCTCTCAATTCTCCCGTTTCAAAACTATTCCCTTTCACATCTCCACACCAGTGAACGATATGAAAGAATGAGAATACTAGTTAACTCTTGCATTATGAGGTTGGACGGCATTCTAATGTTTCTTGTTCTGTAATCTCACTCTATACTGTTATTTCAATGGTATCCCTCAATCCTCCGTCTCCATACCCCTCCCTTTCTTTACCTATCCACATCTTTACGCCTCTCCAGCATCCTGTCCCCAAACACACCTGCAATTAAGACCAACAACACACCTGTCACCTGCCCTAGCGATCCTCACACTCCAGGAGAATTGTAAGCACCACTCAGGCAATCAATTAGTTATTCTTTTATTTGCCCCTATTTTTAGCAAGGGGGAAGGAAGGACTGTGAATGTGTATGCAAGAAAAAGGAGGAGAGGGAGAGAAAAAAATGAATCGTTGTTGGCACAGAATAAAAGCTCTTGCAAGATAGAAAAATAAAAATGTCCAATGGCAATTTCAGTTCTGGAGGAGAATTTGAGCGTTCTCTCTCTCTCTCTCTCTCTCTCTCTCTCTCTCTCTCTCTCTCTCTCTCTCTCTCTCTCTCTCTTCTGGGCGTGTCTTGGAAGGGGACGAAACGGTGAAGGAAAATAAACAAAATAAAGAGTTTCTCGTTCAGATTTTAGCGTCAATTAATTCCACGTGAAATGATCGGAAAATATTAATTGCCATGTGATTAATTAACTAAATGCTAATGATAAACGGGAAATTTAATATGTCCCTTGTGTTTCTCTCTATCTCATTCCCCTCTTCTTCCTTTTTTTCCTCTTTCCTTCCTTTATCTTCTTCAACTTCTCTTCCTCCTCACACCTTCATCTTCTTTTCCCTCACCTTCTCTTTACCTTCTTCCCCTCTTCATTCTTTCTTCGTTTCTCTGATCGTCATTCCCTCCTTCCTTCCTTTGCTATTTTCTCTTTCGTTATTTTCTCCTCTTCCAATTCTCCTCCCTCTTCACACAATTACCTTCTCTTCTCTTATCTCTTCTTTATTTTTTTTCCTTCTCCCTCTTTCTTCCCATCCCTAGCGTCCCTCTCTCCCTCCTCCTTCCTTTCCCCCTCCTTCTCTCTCCCTCCCTTCATCCAAATCTCTTTCCAAACCCCAATTTTCGCCATTTCAACAACCTCCCTTATTCCCCCTTCCGTCCTCTGCCCCCCTCCCCCTCCCCTTCACTCCCCCTCTCCCCTTTTCCTAAGCCAATAAAAATGGAAAAAAGAAATGAATATTGAACATAAAAAAAGAAATCTGGGGCTTTTTTTCATTATTCTTTTCTCTTCCAAATGCCTGAGGATGGTGGAAAGGGGACAGGGATTAAAAAGAGAGAGAGAGAGAGAGAGAGAGAGAGAGGATAATGGAAGGGTAAGGATGGGAAAGGAAGAAAGGGGAGAGTAGGAAAAGAAAGAAAGGAAAGAAGGGAGAGAATGGAGACGATGGGAAGAAAGGGAAGCGGAGAGAAAGTCATGGAAGGGAAGGGAAAGAAAGGAGAGGTAAGAGAAAGCGACGGAAGGGAATACGAAGGGAAGTGAGAAGAAGAGAAGAGAAGGAGAGGGAGGGAAAGAAATAATTGCAATGTAATTAATCTTCAGTGTTAATCAAAGGACGCCTTCAGCCATTAAGAGAAATCAAAGCTTTAAGAAATAAAATTAATTAAACGTTGAGTGATTGCTGCAAAAAATATCAAACTCTCATTCCTCCTCCTCCCTCCTCCTCCTCCTCCTCCTCCTCCTCCTGCTGTTTCTCTTCCTACCTTTTCCTCTCTATGTCTTCTATTCCTCTTTCCTCCTTCTCTTTCTCCCTCCTCTTTCTCTTTATCCACTTCATATTCCTACCTCCTCTTTCTCCTCCTAGTGCCACCTTTTCCCTCTCCTACCTCTCCTCCTCTCCCTTACCTCCTCTTCTCCCCTTACCTCCTCCTCTTCCTCCTCTCCTTCACTTATTTCCTCCTCTTTCCTCCTCCTATTTTTACCACTTGGCGCGCGGTAATTGAGACCGGAGCGATATTTTCCTAAGCCGATCACAACAAAAAGGGACACGAGAGGATGCAGTGATAAAGGCAAGCCCGAGGTGGTGTTCTCTGATGGCTTGGTTACTCTTCTCTTTGTTTCGTCCGTTTGTTGTTTGATCACAGTTACAGTTGTTGCGTCAGTCACCGATAGAGGGAGTTAAGCGCTAATCCACTTGCTTAATCTTTCTCGTATGTATGTGTGTGTGTGTGTGTGTGTGTGTGTGTGTGTGTGTGTGTGTGTGTGTGTGTGTTAGTATGTATTTTCCTCGTATTTGTTAGTTTGGTCTTTTACTACGAATTTGTGTTGCTTGTTTAGCTTGTAAAAAAACATTTTTATTCCTTCAGTTTCTAGTTTCTTTTTATCCGTTTTCCTTTCCTTCCTATATTCTCATTCCTTCCACCACTTTGTCTTTCCAACGAACACCTCCTCCTCTTCCTCCTCCTCCTCTTCTTCTTCCTCCTCCGTCTCCTCCTCCTCGTTCCGCGTCTTCAGCGTCATTCAATATTTGCTGTTTGAAATATTCTTAAAATTAACTTCCTGATTACTTGCTCCAACTTTCCTCGCGACAAGAGAGTTTCCAAAGAGGCTTAGGCGGTCCTCAATCAATGCATGAGAGTGTATTTATAGACGTGTGTTGGAAGAGAGGGAGGAAAGGTAAGGTAAAGGACAAGTGGATAGGCAGGTGGGTAAGACGTTAGGGAAGTCGACAGGTAGGAAGGAACGAAGGTAGGTAGTATTATGGGTAGGAAGGAAGGTAGATAGATAGGTAGATAAGCAGAAAGGGAAGGTAGAAAGTAGGATTTAAGGTAGATAGGTGGGCAAAAAAGGAGTTAGACGACTAATAGATGGATATATAGATAGACAGATAGAAAGCTGGAGGGATAAGTGACTGGAAACGGCTCGCATATCTTCTCCTGGAAACTATCAGTGAGTGGGTGTGCGTGTGCGTGTGTGTGTGTGTATTATGTGTGTATGTCAACGTGAGCAAACAAAAACAAAGGTGAAATTAATCCAATACTAAACTGATTTGTCATTTAACGCTCTCAAAGACGGGCGACATAAAAGAGCGGGTGACTGGGTGCGAGAAGGAAGGGCGATGCAAATTAGTAAGTAGCGGCGTTTTAATGGGCGAAGCAGCACAAAGGAGGAGAGGAGGAAGGAGTAAAGGTGAGAGCAGCCAGGTGAAGGAAAAGAGGTGAGCGGCGGCGAGGGAATGAATGAAAAGTTAATTAATTATCGATCAACGTGGGAGTTTCAGCGAGAGTGAGAGTGAGTAAGGGATAGTATGAGAGAGAGAGAGAGAGAGTAGAGAGAGTTTTTCTCGGCTGGGGTGAGCTTCTTGCTGAAGTAGGCCACAACCCGTTCCAAGTCGGCACATGCTTGGGACAGCACTCCACCAATCCCCTCATCACTGGCATCACAATCCAGTATAAAAGGCTTAGAGGGGTCTGGGTAGGTGAGTACGGGCGAGCTGATGAGGGCCTCCTTGAGCTTCTCAAAGGCAACCTGAGTTTCCGCTGTCCACTCAAACTTGCGCCCCTTCTTCGTCAGGAGGTGCAGTGGTGCAGCAATCGTAGGATTGAGGAGCCTTTCACAAACCTGCGGTAGTATGAGCACAACCCGAGGAAGCTCCATAGCTCCTTCATGTTGGTGGGTGTCGGCCAGTTCCTTACCGCAGCCACCTTCTCAGGATCAGTGTGTACTCCAGCCTCGCTCACGATGTGTCCCAAGTATTGGACCTTCTTTTGGAATAGGCAGCATTTCTTCGGGCTGAGTTTAAGGTGTGCAGCTCTAAACCGGGCGAAAACCTCTGATAGCCTTTCCATTCTATTTCCATTCTCTCTCTCTCTCTCTCTCTCTCTCTCTCTCTCTCTCTCTCTCTCTCTCTCTCTCTCTCTCCGCGGGCTTTGTTCCCCCCTGCGAGTTAAGAGCCGCGACTTATGACTGAAAATATTTCGTCTGATAAAGGAAAAAGAAAATTTGAAAAAGAAGAATAGAGCGAAACTATTATGACAGAGAACCAAACCGGAAATAGGACACTGAAAGAGACAATAGCAATAATAATAATGAGAATAATAATGAAAATAATAACAATATAAACAGATAATAGTGAAAATGGGGATAATGAGAAGACGAAGACAATGAAGCAGCAGACAAAGAAAGATGTGAATGGAAAAAAATAAGAAATTGAAGGAAAAAATCTATGGAGATGAATGAATGCTCTCTCTCCTTCTTCTCACACTCCTCCTCCTCCTCCTCCTCCTCCTCCTCCTGCTTCTCCTTTTCTATAATTTCCTTGTAAACACCAACGCAAAACGGACATCTGAGACTCCATAAAGGTGTGCGTGGGCGTCTTATCAGCCAGGTTATTATTGCATCTCTCTCTCTCTCTCTCTCTCTCTCTCTCTCTCTCTCTCTCTCTCTCTCTCTCTCTCTCTCTCTCTTTCTGGTGATGCCTTGTTCTCCTTATCTTCACGCCTCTCCCCCCCTCCTCCTCTCCCTCCCTCCTCCTCTCCCTCATCTCCCGTTTCTCCCCTCCTTCCATTTCAATTTCGCCTCCTCCTCCTTCTCCTCCTCCTCCTCTTCTAATGCTCACCTCATTCCTGCAGTGTTATCAGAGCGTAATTTCTCCGGCGTATTCTTCCTCGGTGAATTTATTTAGTTGGCTTGCCACAAACGGCGAAAATAACATTAATTACATAGGACACAATTCCGGGTTAAGCTCCGGCTGTGTGTGTGTGTGTGTGTGTGTGTGTGTGTGTGTGTGTGTGTGTGTGTGTGTGTGTGTGTGTGTGTGTGTGTGTGTGTGTGTTTACGCTACGATGTCTAAAAGCAACTCTCCCTCCTCTCTATTTTTCTTTCTTTTTCGCTCATTTTCTTTTCATTTATTTTCCTCCTCTTTTTCTTCTTCTTCCTCCTCGTCCTCTTTCTCTAACTTCTCGTCTTCTCCTCTCGTTCTCTTCCTCTTCCTATCCCACCCTCCCTCCTTCTCACCCCCTCCATCTCTTCATCTCCATCTTTCCCTCTTTTTCCTCTCTCACTTCTCATCACCCTCCCTCCTCCTCCTCCTCCTCCTCCCCCTCCTCCTCCTCCTCCTCTTTCTCTTATGTTTGTCCCAGGCTCATTAGTAGTCCTTTGTGTGTTTCTCTCCCCCTTTCCTCTTCCCTCCCTCTCTCACTTTTGCCTTCTTCCCCTCACCTTACCTCCCTCTCTCCCTCCTTTCTCTTTTCTCTCTCTCCCTCCCTCTCTTCCTACATTTGCCTTCCTCTCCATTCTTCTTTTATTCTCTCCCTTTTTTTCATTCGCTCCCCCATCTCTCTCTCTCTCTCTCTCTCTCTCTCTCTCTCTCTCTCTCTCTCTCTCTCTCTCTCTCTCTCTCTCTCTCATATATTTCCATTCCTCACCATTCTTCGGTAGTCTCACCTTTTTCTCTCTCTCTCTTTATAGTACATTCTTTCTTTCTTTCTGACGTTCTTTTTATAATCTCTCTCTCTCTCTCTCTCTCTCTCTCTCTCTCTCTCTCTCTCTCTCTCTCTGAATCTTTAAAATAGGTTCAAAAAAGACGTTCCCGAGGCGGTCATTTGCTCACAAAATATCAACTTGATGCAGCGATGTGACATTTCCATTAAATTTCTCGCTTTTTTTTTCTTACTTTCTGTGATTTTTGGCTTAATTTTTTGTTCCTATTCGTCGGCGTGATAGGCAGGAGTACCTTTCATTTTAGGATGTTGATATATGGAGGGATTTCTTTATCTATCTATCTATCTATCTATCTATCTCCATCTATCTATCTCTATCTAGCTATTTCTCTCTTTGTCTGTCCATCTATCTATATCTATCTAGCTATTTCTTTCTCTATCTATTTATCTAACTCTATCTGTGCATCTGTCTGTCTCACTAACAATAACATCACCACAACCGCCACCACCTTCACCACCACTACCACCATCACCACTACCACCACCCATCACCAACATCAACACCTCCATCATCATCACCTTCATCACTA
>NC_066546.1:15799973-15824973 GCF_024679095.1 Eriocheir sinensis | reverse complement strand
AAGGAACAGAATTAATGAAAAGCAGAGGGAAAAAATATTAGTTACTGCAGAAATTTGTTTTTCCACTAGTTTTATATTTTTTACAGTAATTGAAGAAGAGGAGGAGGAGGAGGAGGAGAGGGAGGAGGAGGAGAAAAGAGAAGAATTGCAAGAGAAGGAAAAATAAATGTTTAAAGATGAAGGAGGAAAGGAAGAAGGAGGAGGAGGAGAAGGAGGAGGAGGAGAAAATGCGTAAAGATGGATGATGAAAAGTCAGTGAAGGACGAGGAGGAGGAGGAGGAGGAGGAGAGTGAGGTAATGCGTCATGAAGAAGGAGAGAGAGGAGGGAAAAAGAGGAAAAAGAAAGGAGAAAGGAAAACAAGGAGAAGAGGAGGACGAAACGAACGGAAAAAAAAAAGAAAAAGAAAGAGGAAGGATGAGGAGGACGAGGGGATGCAATAACCGAAGGAAGGAAAGGAGGAGGAGGAGGAGGAAGAGAGGGAGGAGGAGGAGGAGGCCAAAGTGACGTACATACTACACCTGACAAGTAGGGAGCCAATTTTGAGGAGGTAAGCAGTCCCCCCCTCCCTCTTCCCCCTCCCCCTCCCCCCCCTTCAGGTCGGTTGGTCGGTCATAAATTTTGTCGCCCACACTCGAGAATGCAATTTCTTGACGCCGGATTACTAACACGGTCGCATCCACTTCCTTAATATATACCGACTCACTCTTTTTAAAGGTTTTCTTGATGTTTAGCGGTAGTGGTGGTGGTGGTGGTGGTAGTAGTAGTACCAGTAGTAGAAGTAGTAGTAGTAGTAGTAGTAGTAGTAGTAGTAGTAGTAGTAAGTGGAGAAGAAGGATAAGAAAAAGAAGTACAATGAAAGCAGTTATAGTAGAAGTAGTATAGTTATACCAGCAATATTTTTAATAGTAGTAATAATAACACAAACTCAGTAACTCTCCAATATCCACACAAACACATACAGCAACCACACCAACACTAAGTAAAACCAACACAGAAACAACCTAAAACAACCCCAAAACAACCCAGAAACAACCCCACATTTCAGCAACTAGGGCAAGAAGAGCAGCTACGTAAATCACGGTCCCGCAGGTATACAAATCCTTACACTTAGAGGCGGCCCCACACAGGTAAAGCCTCACTCAGGACTAGCAGGAATAAGAGAAACTCACACTCGCCAGCCACACCACATGCCTTCCTGAGCCTCACAAATCCGGACTAGGCAGGAAAGAGAGGAGGAGCCTGGGAGGGGAAGGAAAGACGGTGAGGGAAGAAGGCTGGGAAGTGAAAGAGCTGGGAGAGGAGGAGGAGGGCAGGAAAAGAGGCTGGGAAGGGAGGAAAGAGGGTAGAGACAAGGAAAGAGGCTGGAAATGAAAGGGATGTGATGGAGGGATAAAAAGAGGGGCAGACAAGAGGAGGAGGAGAAGGAGGAAAATGAAGAAAAGAACAAGAGAACAGAAACATAAGTACAAAATCCCTCTAGTAACTTTCCTCCCTCTTTCCCTCTCCCTCTCTACCTCTCCCTTTCCTTCCCAGACGCTCCCTTTCCTTAGCTTCTCAACAAAACATTCCCTCGTATATACACAAACACACACTACACACACTTGACATGCATTCCCTCCCCTTCGAGTTAGCTCTCCACATTGCGCTAATCCCCTACTTGAGAAGAGCAGCTTATACGGTCCATTGGTCCTGTGTTTATACGGCTGGCCAACTTGTGTCACTGTTTGCGGGAAGGTGCGAAGTGTTTGGCGAGGTTAATCCGCGGTGAAGTAAGGTAGAGGTAACGGAGAAAGAGGAGGAGGAGGAGGGAAGGGACCGAGTTAAGGTAGATAGGTTTGTATGTATGTAAGTAGAGGGAATGTTTGTGTTTGTGTGTGTTTGCTTGGAGTAATTAGTGTTGTTATTTTTGTTTTTCCTTGTGTTTTGAATGTTTTTTTTTACTTGTTTTACTTGTTTGTTTTCGTCTTTGTTATGATTTTCTTCTTTTTTTTTTGCTTTTTTGCTTTTTGTTCCGTATTTCCTAATTTCTCATCGTCATTTTTTTCTTTGTTTCTTCTTCCTCTTCCTCCTCCTCCTCTAATTCTCCTTCCTTCTCCTCTTCTTCCTTTTCATTACCTTCCTACTCTTCGCCTTATTATTATTCTGCCGTTTATTTTTTTTCTGTTTCTTCCCCTCACTTCTCTTTTGTTTTCCTCCTCCTCCTCCTCCTCCTCCTCCTCCTCCTCCTCCTCCTCTTTACGCTCCTTACCTCTTCCCTCCTCCTCCTCTCAAAAATATTCGACGCATTTTTCTACCTCCTCGCATACATCTCCTTTACATATTCTCTCTCTCTCTCTCTCTCTCTCTCTCTCTCTCTCTCTCTCTCTCTCTCTCTCTCACACATTTTACCAATTCTTTACCAGTTTCTCTACCACGTCTACAGACAACTCCCTTTCCGCCTCCTCCTCCTCCTCCTCCTCCTCCTCTCGGTCAGTGGGTTTTGATGAATAACTTTTCAACAGAGACCGACATTTTTCTTTACACCTTCCTTCCTTCCTTCCTTCCTTCCTTCCTTTTTTCCTTCCTCGCAGTTCCCTTATGACCTAATCTCGCCCAACGTAGCCCAATCTAGCCCAATTCTCGCTCATTTCAGCCCAATCTCATTAGTAGTACCCTCTTCCCTCTCTCCTTCTCGCTCTCTCTTCTCTTCTCTTATCATATTTCTCTCCTATCTCCTCCTCCTCTCCTTCCGTTTGTCTCTCTCACCCCCTTTCGTCTTCCTTCACCTTCATATTTACTTTATATTTCCTCCTCCTCCCCTTCTTTATCTCGTCCTCCACTTCTCCTGTTTTAATTGTTCTTCTCCTTCTCCTCCTTCTTCTTCTTCGTTTTCATCGTCTTCGGTATCATCTTCATAACCTTTAACCATCGTGCCTTATCCTCTGTATGCTCTTCCTCTCCCTCCTCCTCCTCCTCCTCCTCATCATCATCATCATCCTCCTCCTCCTTTGTTTCTTCAATTCCAAACTTCTTCTTCCTCCATATTCCTCTCGGTTCAGTAGTTTCCCTTATCACTTTTCTCAACACCTTTCTCTACTTCTTTTCTCTCTCTTTTTATCTCCTTTCATGTCTCTTTATTATTTCTCTTTGTGCTTGACGTAACTTTGTGTGTGAGTGTGTGAAGGGGGGGTAGTAGGGGGAAGGGGGGGGTTGTATGTCTGTCTGTCTGTATGTATGTCTCTCTCTCTCTCTCTCTCTCTCTCTCTCTCTCTCTCTCTCATGCCTGCCTGCCTGCTCCAGTCTTATAAAATTATGCACAAATTCCGCCCCTCCGCCCCTCGCTCTCTCCTCTGTTTGCTTTCAATTTTGAGGCAAATTATTCGTGGCAGGAGGAGGAAGGGAGACCAGAGGAGAATTTTTGGACGCCAGGCGGCTCATTTTAGTGAGCACGAGAGGAGAGTACAGGAGGAGGAGCGGGAGGAGGAGGAAGATGATGAATATGATGATGAAGATGAAGCAGAAGAAGAAGAAAGCTTTTATAGTACATGAGGAGGAGAAGGAGATGGAAGAAGAGGAGGAAGAAGAGAGGAAAACGAAATGGGAGGAGAAAGAGGATGGGCAGAGAAGTAGTCTGAACTTACGAAGAAAATATACAAAATAGAAAATGCTAGAAATAAATATATGAAAAGGAGGGAAAAAAGGGAAGAAATAAACAGACTATGCAGGGCGAAAAGAAGAATGAAGGAAAAAGAAAAGGAAGAAACTGAGAGGGAAGCGGAATAAATAACAAAGAAAATAAAAAAAAGTCTGGAAGAAGAAATAGAAAAAAGAGAAGAAAGAAAAAACGATATATAAAAATGTGAGATTGAAGGACAAATGCAGAATCAAGGAAAAGGAAAGGAGGGAAAGGTCCGTGAGAGGGAAGGAAATGGGTGCACGGTTTCGTGACGACTTTGGGAAGAAGGAAATGGAAATACGGGGAAATGGAAGGGGAAATTGAATAGCAAATTGCACATACATCATCTAGGGTTGTTTGCGTGAGTTGTATCCTGTAATTTTAACCTCTACACACTTACACACGCACCCACACACACACACACACACACACACACACACGTACTGTCCTTCCTTCTCTAACTATTCTTTTTCCTTCTCCTTCTACTTCTCCTCCTCTTCCTCTTCTTCCTTTACTCTCCCCTCCTTCTCCTATCCCTCCTCCTTCTCTTTCTTTCCCTTCTTTACCTTTAACCTTTCCTTCCTCTCCTTCTCCTTCTTCTCCTCCTCCTCTTTCCTTAACCTTTCCTCCCTCTCCTTCTCCTTCTCCTCTTTTTCTTCTTCCTTTACTCTCCCCTCCTTCTCCTATCCCTCCTCCTCCTCTTTCCTTCCCTTCTTACCTTTAACCTTTACTTCCTCTCCTTCTCCTTCTTCTCCTTCTCCTCCTCTTTCCTTAACCTTCCCTCCCTCTTCTTCTCCTCCTCTTCCTCTTCCCAAAATTCCTCGTCTTTCAACTCCTTCACTTTTACCCTGCTCCCTAATATTCCTCCTCCTTCTCATCTTTACCCCTCCTCCTCCTCCTCCTCCTCCTCCTCCTCCTCCTCCTCGTCTACCTCCTGCTCCTGCTCCTCCTTCTCCAGTGCAAGGTCTCCCGTCATCAATAATCCTGACACATTGGCGAATTTTTCAACACGGGGACCTGGGCGGATTTTCTCTTTGGCCTTAGCGCATATTTCCGTGCCCCAACGATGCACTGCTGAGTAATGGTCGGCCGAGAGGTGCTACTAAATGGTCCGAGTCCTGACCCTTCCTTGCGAGCATTTGCGGGTGGTCGGGGATGAAGGCGGGAAGCGAGGAGATGAAAAAGAGAAGGTAGGGTTGAGGGGTTAGTGACTGAGAGGGAAGCAAAGAGAGAGGAAGGGAGAGAAGGGAGTGAAAAATGAAGAAGGAAAGGAAGGAACGAAAGAGCAGGAGAGAGGCAAACACTGAGGGAAGGAAGACCGGAGAGAGGGAAGGAAAGAATCAAGTCAAGCAAAAATAAATGAAGAAGAAATGGAAGGGAAGAGAGAAGGGGAAGAAAGATGACTGACAGAGAGGAGAGAGAAGGAAGGAGGGAGAGAGAGCAAACAGATAACAAATTGAAGGAGAGGAAGGAGAGAGAAATAAGAGGAAATAAAGAGAGGGCAAAGGTGAGAGAGAGAGAGAGAGAGAGAGAGAGAGAGAGAGAGAGAGAGAGGAGAGAAAAAAAATGGATGGATGGAGGTCTAAGTTCAGAGGCTGTTTCCTGAATTCGTTTACAAGGCAGTGAGGAAATGGAAATGTGGTGGTGGTGGTGGTGGTGTTTGTAGATGGGCTGAAGTATTGGATCTGTTGTGCCAGGAGAGAAAAAAAAAGTGAGAGGAGAGAGAGACGGAGAGATAGTGATAGATAGAGGTAGATAAAGAAAGCGAGAGAGAGAAAGAAAAAATGTTATAGGTTGTTCCTTCCTTTGCATCTCCTTCACTTCTTTCTTTAATCTTCCTTTTCCTTTCATATCCGGTTGAATTTTTCTTTTACGTTTGTTTCTATTTCCTGTGATTTTTTTGCCTGCCCTCCTGTGTATGTGGGGTGGGGTGAGTGTGTGTGTGTGTGCGTGTGTGTGTGTGTGTGTGTGTGTGTGTGTGTGTGTGTGTGTGTGTGTGTGTGTGTGTGTGTGTGTGTGTTCGTTCATCAGGGCAAAATGACACCTGTTAAAACCATCTGTCTGTCTGTCTGTCTAACTGTCCTTCTGACATTCAACTGTTCACCAAGTTATCTCATTCTTCACACATTCCTCACCACCACCACCATCACCTCCAGCTCCTCCTCTTTCCTCCTCAACTCCCTTCTTCCTCACGCCTTTCCCCACACGACACAAGGTGAGGTAGAGGAACACCTTGTGGAAAGTTATCCCGGTAAGCTCCATCAATATCCCTCACCTCACACTGCCTGGCGCACCTCTCACTCACGCTCGCCTGGACAGCCAAACAGCGCCTCGCCACCTCTCACCTTAAGCGTAAAAGGTGTGTGTGAAGGTGTGTGAAGGTGTGTATGTGTGCATGTGTGTGTGTGTGTGTGTGTGTGTGTGTGTGTGTGTGTGTGTGTGTGTGTGTGTGTGTGTGAGTGTGTGTGTGTGTGTTTGTGTGTGTGTGTGTGTGTTTTATTTTCTCGTCTTTCTCATTGTGATTTACCTATAACGCCCTCTACACACACACACACAAACACACACACACACACACACACACACAACACACACACACATACACACAAACAAACATCAAAACTCCACTAACATCCAGCTGCTTCATCTCATAAAAGACTTTGTCCTAACTTTCTTCCTTCCTCCCTTCCTCCCTGACCTCCTCCTCCTCCTCCTCCTCCTCCTTGTAGTAAAACATACCAAAGCCAGCATAATCTAGCGTACTAGGAAGAGCGAGCCAGCGAGCCAGCGAGCGAGAGAGAGAGAGAGAGAGAGGGGAAAGGGGGGGGTGGGGGTGTTAGGAGGAAGGGGAATAACGTAAATAAGAGGCGGAGAAAAGCAGGGTAGGAGAAACTGACATAAATAGGAAGAGATGTGACAAGGGGGGAAGGAATACTCGAAAATAAGGGGAAGGGAGGAGAGGAGGAAGGCAGGAAGGAAAGGGAGGGCGGAGAAGGGAGAGAGAGAGGAAAGAAAGGAAGCGAGGGAAGGAGAGGGAAGAGGGAACACACATTGAGAGAGGGCACCAACGCATTTCTCCCTTGCTCTCCGAATACTAGTTGATAATAAGTTTGGGGAAGCAGGAAGGGGGAGAGAGAGAAATAGAGAGGGAAAGAGAGAGAGAAAGAGAGGAAACTGAGAGAAGGCAAAAAATAAAGAGGGAGAAGGGAAAATATAAACAACGAATTAAATAGTAACTCCACACTTTCAATAATTTTCCGAGTAGCTGTTGATAATAATTTTTAAAGGACACCCAAGATAGAGAGTTTTAGGAGCAAGAAGGGAGAGAACGAAATAGAGAGGGAAAGAGAGAGAGAAAGTGAGGAAACTGAGAGAAGGCAAAAAAATTAAAGAGGGAAAAGGGAATATATAAACAACGAATTAAATAGTAACTTCACACTTTCAATAATTTTCCGAGTAGCTGTTGTTTGGGGAAGCAGGAAGCGGGAGAGAGAGAAATAGAAAGAGATGAAAATGAGTAAAGGAAAAAATAGTGAAGAGAAAAAAAAGAGGAAGAATGTAGATAGAAAAAATATTAACTACTCATTTTCAATCATTTTCCGAGTAGCTGTTGATTGTAATTTTTGAAAAGACACCAAAGATACAGAGGAAAAGAAAGGATTAGGTGCAAATAAAAGAGAGAATAGAGAGAATATTAGTTGATCATAAATTTTAGAAAGCAAGAAGGGGGAAGAGAGAGAAAAAGACAAAGATAAATGGAGGAAACTGAGGGAAGAAAAATGAGAGAAAATGGAAAATGAAAACAAATAAATCGAAAAAAATAGCACCACCGTTTTCATTCATTTTCAGAGTACCTGTTGGGAGTACTTTTTGAAAACACCAGAAATAAGAATAAGAAATGAAAGAATGAGGTACAGATAGAGGACTTAAAGGAGACCATGAATATACACTATGAATATCTAAACCTTTCTCACTGCACTACAAAGTTTCGTAATAAAAATGTTGATGCTACTTTTTATTTGCAGTCCCCATATTGCGAGTAACAACATTAGGTTATTAATACAATCTAACTAAGAGCGAGTTGCCGCAATACGCATTTTTCAACACACATGCCTTCAAAGGGCAATGTAGCACGGTAACTATATAGTCAGTTGCAACGGCTACGGTGTGACAGACGTACTAATACTCTTATTGTAGTAAAAGCTTCTGTCACGTCCTTGTCCTAGGCTTCTATTGACATATTTTTACCGATATATGAAAATGAATGCGATCAAACACTCCTTTTCTTCTCAAAACCTTATAAATAATAGATGATTAGTAGGGTAGTATAGAAAAGTTAATGATAAGACACCCTACTTGATGGTGTCACGAGAAAGAGATTTGAGATATGAGAACAAATATAAGACCATTGTTTCGTAACCTTACCTAACCTCCCCTAACCTTACCTTACCTTACCTAAGCTCCCTTAACCTAACCTAACCAAGCCAAACCTCCCCTAACCTAGCCTTACTTAACCTAATCTCTTCTAACCCACCCTTACCTAACCTGATCTCCCCTAACTTAACCTAGCCTAACCTTACCTCCCCTAACTAAACCTAATCTTCCCTAACTTAACCTAACCTAACGTTCACTACTACCCATACAAAACACAATCAACATAACCATCAGCCACACCCACATTCCTCTTCCTCCATCCCCATCCGTACTCCTCCTCCTCCACCCCCTCAAAAATAAATGCATCACGCTAACACACATAAAGCTGGAGCGAAAGAATCACGGGGAATGAGTTTTATTCCGGGTGAGGTAATTTTCATGTGGAGTCAATCAAAACAAATGCCCGAGCTGACCTTTCCCGGCCGGCCCAATGAAGGTCGCTGGAACGTGTGAGTCAATACGGATTCGAAGGATTTCCGAGTAATATAAACCTTCACGGGACACAAGAGTAATCAGTCTGAAAAGTGGATTCAGTTCGCTATATGTATAACGTTGTATAGATTATAGTATAGTAAGCCTCGCACAACTACCACCACCACTACCACTACTGCTACTACTACTACTACTACTACTACTACTACTACGAAACCTATGCCGCAACCACCATCACCATAATACCTCACCACTAACACTAACACCACTACCACCACCACTGCAAAACCATCACCACCACCACCGCAACCACAATAACTATCCCCACTACCAACACCACCACCATCCCCCCTTACCACCATCACCACTATCACCACCCAAGTCACAGATAGCAGTGGTCGCAGCAGTAATAACAAGGGAGAAAGTGACAGCTTGCCAGAGGGTTGGCCGCTGTCTTTCATTTCCTCGCTGTACAATAAAAAGGAACTTGACTGTGACATTGGGAAGGGAAAAGCGCCGTTACAGAGAGAGAGAGAGAGAGAGAGAGAGAGAGAGAGAGAGAGTATAGAAAGAACGTCAGAAAGAAAGAAAGAATGTATAACGTAATAAAGGAGAATACTGGATAAACAAAATGGGGGAGAAAAAAAAAGAAAGAAAGAATTGAGAGAATGAATGAAACTATGTGAAAGGTAAAACTGGTGTAGATAAAATACAGATTGAGAGAGAGAGAGAGAGAGAGAAAGTATTACAGGACTGATAATGGAATCCTGAAATCCTAACAGATACATAAATCCTTTGAAATCTGTGAAATCCTTGAGCTCAGTTTCGCTTTGTGACGTGTTGAAACATGTTTATCATTATTTATAGTTAATCTCTCTCTCTCTCTCTCTCTCTCTCTCTCTCTCATGTGCGTATACCTGAGCGCCTTCTTAATTAGTCATAATGATCCAGGTGACCTTTTCTAATTGACACGAAGAAGCGAAATAATCAATAACACACACACACACACACACACACACACACACACACACTGCCACCACCTTTACATATATCTTTCCTACTTCATGTCTTTTCGTGTATTGGAACGCTAAATTCACTTAAATACATACCTTTCTCTCTCTCTCTCTCTCTCTCTCTCTCTCTCTCTCTCTCTCTCTCTCTCTCTCTCTCTCTCTCTCTCTCTCTCCAACGGCACTAATCTCACTCCATTTGATTACCTAAGTCTAATTAATCAACCTTAACATTTGAAACTTTTGATTATTGAAAGCAAGCATCATCTGGCATTAATCAGTTATTTATACTTGATCCAATCCTTTCCGGTACTTGCTTCATCGTCTATATCCTATCCCACCTACACAGTTGTTGCCTCATCCTGCTCCTGCTCTTCCTCCTCCTCCTCCTCCTACTACTACTACTACTGCTACTACTACGACTTCTGTTTCATCTTCCTCTTCCTTTACTTGCTTGACCTCCTTTCTTTCAAAGTTATCGACAGGAAGAGAGAGAGAGAGAGAGAGAGAGAGAGAGAGAGAGAGAGAGAGAGAGAGAGAACGGATGCATACAAATCGAGACACAAAGAGAACAAGAACAGCGACAAAACATTTCCTCTGCATCGCTTGATAATGAAAAATAAATCAAAGAAAAAGTATATAATCTAAGACAATTATTTCTCATATGCTTATTGTCACCTTCAAGTCAATTAATCCCGGCGTGAGAAACTCTTTAATGATCTATTATTACCTGTGTACACCTTCACGGAAATTACCTGTACACTAATAAGGCGGAGGAGGGAGGAGATGTTTTTATATACGTTAAAAAAACGTATTACAGAGACAAAGGAAGAGTCACGCGCTACTTCATCCCGCAGTCCAATAAACGATCCGACTCTATCATTATTATATTCCACCCACTCTTCGTCCCCCTAACAATTTAACTTCGTATAAAAACCAATTTGCCTTCCCCTCGGAGCAAACCAGAGGCCAATTTAGCCAAACCAGGAAAGCAAGTCAACCATCCATATTTATCAAAGTAAAAAGCGAACCGCATATGACCGCCGCGCCGGAGTGTGTGTGTGTGTGTGTGTGTGTGTGTGTGTGTGTGTGTGTATGTTTGTGTGTGTGTGTGTGTGTCTTGATGTAGGTTTGACATGCTAAGGTTCTGGTAGTAAGTTAATTTTTGGGTATCGATTCTTACCCACTACAGGTTCAAAGACTAATGTGACGGATATGAACACCAAGGCCAAGCGCAGCAGAAACACTCATGACAAATATTAACTAAGGAAAAGCTCATTTATATAACGTTATGTTCCTTCCTCTTTCCTTGTCCTCCTTCTCCTCCTCCTTGACCCTCCTCTCTCCTACAAAAATAACAAATAATAGGATAGTTTTCTCGACCCACCAAATTGTAAGCTAAAACTCTATTCTAAGGTGATACAGTTCTAGAAATACTGCATTATATTTCGTTATTTACTGCTGCCAACACTTGCCTCTCCTCCTCTCCCTCCCTCTCCTCCCCGCCACCTCCTCTCTTAATACAAAATATAACAAATCATAACATTTTTTTTGCTCTCTCTCCACCAAACTGTAAATTAAATCTTTATCCTGAGGTGATATTGCTGCAGAAATACAATATTATACTTCGCTATTTACTGCTGCCTACACTTCCACCTCCTCCTCCTCCTCCTCTTCTTCTTCCTGCTAAACCTCCTCCTCCTCCTCCACTTCCCTCCCCTGCTCCACATCCTCTCCCTCCTACTTCCTCGTCCTCATAAAATAACAAATCATCATAACAACAAATTCAAAACAACACAAGTCACTTCCACGAACTTTGATGAATATATGACTGCCCTCTCTCTCTCTCTCTCTCTCTCTCTCTCTCTCTCTCTCTCTCTAATGCACGCCAACACCACACACACACCACGTCAAAAACTGCACGTCATTTGTACATAACTCAGGACAAGGTGACGTTAGGGGACAAATCCACGAGCCGCCACAGGTGTCCCCTTCCTCTCTCTCTCTCTCTCTCTCTCTCTCTCTCTCTCTCTCTCTCTCTCTCTCTCTCTCAGATACATTCCTGCTTTAATATGTAACCGAACCCAAACGTAATCAAATGCATGTCCTTTAATATTCCGACGTGAACGTGTACACTATTCCTGTATGTTTGTTTGTGTTTGTGTGTGTTTGTGTCTTTGTGTGTGTGTGTGTGTGTGTGTGTGTGTAATAGCCTCGAAGAAAAGAAGTAAACATCATAAAAAAGAATAGAAAAGAAAGTAATCGTAGCAAATACCACATCAAACTTTTTTATAGTGCCAGTTTGTGTGTGTGTGTGTGTGTGTGTGTGTGTGTGGAAGTAGGTCAGTTAAATAGAAGTAAGACAGTTTTGCGAATTATCAAAATACAAACATGAATCGATACTCAGTGTGTGTGTGTGTGTGTAATAGAAGGTTTTTGAATAGACGAAGTATTAGTTTCTCTCGCTGATACTTGAGGAATATTTGTGAATGAAACTTTAAACGTACACGATCACATATTCACATATCATTATTGGCTTTCTTATTTCCTCTATTCATTTTTTTTTTTTTGTATATTCTGTTTACTCCTACGACTTTATCTATTGCGCAGTGTTTAACGACCATAAGGATAATAGCAAATGCCCTTACAATGATAATAATAATAACAATAATAATAATAATAATAATAAAAATAACATACAATTGTGGCATACTTTAGTTACGTATCGAATATATAATACTAAGAACTGAACAAATAAAGCTAATGCACTAACATGAAGCAAGCAATAAAAATAATACAAACATTAAAGAAATTAGCTTTCGTAAAATATGAATATAGCCTAGTCTCACTCGCTTCCCCCTCCCATCCCCCCCTCTCTCTCTCTCTCTCTCTCTCTCTCTCTCTCTCTCTCTCTCTCATATTGCTTCATGAATATCTTACGAATATAAATGGAACGGAATGCAAAACCTTATATATGACTAAAAACTGGATAAACAGCTACGAACCAGTGTTAAAAAAAGTGTGTGTGTGTGTGTGTGTGTGTGTGTGTAAATACCATTATACACAGACGCTTTCAAGAGAAGTAATCGCTATGCTAACATATTTTCCGGGTTTTCTATTTTATGACTCAGATAATTGGAGAAAAAATTCCGGTAAAAGGCGGTAAATATATGAAGAAGAAAAAACAGCAAAATAAATACTAATAAATAAAATAATAAGTTAAATGCATAGAGATAAATGACAATTGATAAAACACGAGAAATAGCTATGAGTAAAACTAATACAAAAGAGTAAATTCCAGTCACAAAGCAGGGAGGGAGGGGGGGTTGACAGGGGTGGGAAGGGGTGAAGAAGGGGTGAAGAGGTGTAACAGGGATGAAAAAAGAGGTAACTTACTTGAGTACTAGTGGCAGGGGTCAAAAAAATCCCCCCTTGGCTCCCCAGACAACTCCGCCCCCCTGCCGGCACCCGGGGCACGCCGCGGACGGGGGAAGGGAAGCGTCGCGCGACACCACTAATTAAAAAAAACTTGTGTCCTTCTTCGTCCGAGTTCCGCGCAGGACTGACGCCGCATCGGAACCATCGCACCTTTTATTGATTTTTCATCCGTATTTTCTTTGATCCGGAAAAAAAATGCAAATAAATTAGAAAATATATATATAAAATTAGAGCTAACTTGAGCCTTTTAATCCCTAGAGAGAAACAGATAAACATAACAAGTCATCTAGAACAAAAAAACACAAAAAACGTTATTCTTTGTAGTACTAGGCTATTGAAGATACGAGTAACTAAATGATTGACTATTAGTAACACCCATACAGCGTACTTTATTATAGAGAAATATATCTAAACTGAACTAAGCATACAAAAAAAAAATTTATTGTGTTATATAGGCTATTGAAGATACTAGTAATAGTAACACCCATACAGCGTACTTTATTATAGAGAAATATATCTAAACTGAAATAAGCATACAAAAACGTTATCTATTGTAGTATTAGGCTATTGAAGATACTAGTAACTAAATGATTGACTATTAGTAACACCCATACAGCGTACTTTATTATAGAGAAATATATCTAAACTGAAATAAGCATACAAAAACGCTATTTATTGTAGTATTAGGCTATTGAAGATACTGATAACTAACTGATTGACTGTTAGTAACACCCATACAGCATACTTTATTATAGAGAAATAAAGTTAGACTGAAACCAGCATACAAAAACGCTATTTATTGTAGCATTAGGCTATTGAAGATACTGATAACTAACTGATTGACTATTAGTAACACCCATACAGCATACTTTATTATAGAGAAATAAAGTTAGACTGAAACCAGCATACAAAAACGCTATTTATTCTAGTATTAGGCTATTGAGGGTATTGAAAAGTAATTGATTGGCTCTTAATAACAGAGACAGGTAGAAAGCAATACGGGTGTGTGAATGGAGCCAATCTCCCTGTACTGCAACTTAATCATGAATGCGCTGATTAAATTATGAGGCTATTGATGGTATTTATTGATTGGTTATTGATTAGCTAGAAGTGATATCCAGAAAGAAACGGAAAAATTAAATAATATATGGAGGAAAGTGATTTGTATGTCATATTCTAATACTTTAATATGTCTCTTCATCTCTGTTGCTTTATATATGTCTTAGGAACTCAGTCTGATTTTTTATTTTTATTTTTTCGCTAAATTTCACCCTCCTACTCTCCTTCTCTCCTTTCTTTTATCTCACACTCCTTCTCTCTCTTCCTCCTTCCTTCCCTCCCTTCCCTCCCTCCCTGTACAGCTCTCTTTTTTTTTCCTTGCTATCTCTTTCCTTCTCTCCCTCTCTTATTCCCTTCTTCTCTCCCTCCTTTCCTCCCTCCTTGCCTCTCTCCTTCCTCCATTTCTCTATTCCTCCTTCCTCCCCCTTTCCCTCCCTCCTACTTCCCCCTTTCTCCATTCATTCCTACGTCTCCCTCCCTCACTCCCCCCCTTCACCAAATTTCCATCACAATGCTCGCCAATTACAGACAAGATTCCCTTTGCTAATTGGGTCCAGCTGCCCGCCATTGAGGCTTGACAATTTACTTTATTTATAGAGAGAGATCAAGTTTTCTGCCTCACTTTGCACCAATAATGTTAGTATAATAGGGCAATGTGTGTGGTGATGAGGGTGGTGGTGGTGGTGTCTGTGTGTTTGTGGTGGTAGTGATGGTTGTATTAGTAGTTGTAGCAGTAGTAGTAGTAGTAGAAGTAGTAGTAGTAATAGTAGTAGTAGTAGTAGCTGTGGTAGCAGCTGTAGTAGTAGTAGTAGTAGTAGAAGAAGTGTCTTTTGTAGTTTATTGATATTGTTGTTTGTTTTAAGCTTACGTTGATGAAAAAGCAAAAATATAAATTAAAGAAATTCCCATGACAGAGAGAAAAGGAAAAGGAAAATATAAAGACACAGGAAGAGAATAGGAGACATAGTAATAGCTGACGAAAAAACGATTGACAGAAAAGAAAGAAAAAGAAAGAAGAAATAATTGAAAAAAAAAGAATTCCTTGCACAATGAATAAAAACAGAAGGAAAGAAAAAGAAGAAAATAAATGAAAAAAGCAGTATATGAACATAATAATAATAATAATAATAATAATAATAATAATAATAATAATAATAATAATAATAATAATAATATGTACATTCAATTTACACTTATTAAAAGGGAAATTCTGTTCTTTCTAAATACTTCGTCTAGTGAAGCTACAAAGGAAAATAAGTTCATTCGATTGGTCGAGAGAGAGAGAGAGAATGGGAGCGAGAAACTATAAAAGCGATCAGAAGCGAATATACAAAGGGCTCTCCGAGGGTGGGTCATAGAAAACGAGAAATTAGGGAACTGTAGGAAAGAAAAACGGGATTAGGGAGCTGCAGTTATTGAAAGAAAACGGAGCGCTCTCTGAATCAAGTAGAAATTTCAAGGGGAACTACCATAAGAATAAGAGTTTGAGAGAGAGAGAGAGAGAGTACATTAGCGTGGTCATCTCCCTTCTCCTCCTCCTCTTACTCCTCTTACTCCTCCATTTCCTCTTCCCTACTCCTACTTCCTTTCTACCTCCTCCTCTTCCTCCTCCTCCTCCTCCTTTTCTTCTTCCTCAGTCCTTTATTCTCTTCCTGTTTCTTTTTCTTTCCTTCATAAGTATCTACAGGGAGAGATAGATAGATAGATGAATAGAGAGAGAAAGAAAGATAGAGAAATAGCCTACTAAATAAAATATACCCAGTAATTCAGTTTTATTTAAGTGTCAATAGTGACTTTGACCTCACGCAAACAAACACAAACACAAACAAACACACAAACAGTAAACAATATTATTCTTTTATCAATAGTCATTTTGTCGACACAGCTGTTCATATGTTTGGCGGGACCCTACCAACATATTGCGCTCACTCTCTCTCTCTCTCTCTCTCTCTCTCTCTCTCTCTCTCTCTCTCTCTCTCTCTCTCTCTCTCTCTCTCTCTCTCTCTCTCTCTCTCTCTCTCTCTCTCTCTCTCTCTCTCTCTCTCTCTCTCTCTCACACACACACACACAAACACATCTGGTTTCTGTTTTTCTCCTTCAATTGTTTTCGCTTTCACTGCACTCTTGTTTTTTTTCTTTTACACACCTGGTTTCGTTTTCAGGTGTGTGTTTTCAGGTGTGTGTTTGCAGGTGTGTGTTTGCAAGTGTGTCCGGGTAGGCCTAATGGGCGTTTTCAGGGTCGTTTGGGGTCCGTGAAATGGACTGCCTTGTTCTCGAAACCGTCTGACTGGACCTGATAATGGAGACCCGGTTCATCTGTGTGTGTGTGTGTGTGTGTGTGTGTGTGTGTGTGTGTGCGTGTGTGTGTGTGTGTGTGTGTGTAATTAGATTATGACCGCTCGCTCTCTCTCTCTCTCTCTCTCTCTCTCTCTCTCTCTCTCTCTCTCTCTCTCTCTCTCTCTCTCTCCTTTTGCTCCATCTCCTCTCTTCCCTTCAACCTTTTCCCTTCCTTCCGTCACTTCCTTTCCTCCCCATCTCCTTCCTCCCTCCGTTATCCTGTTTCCTCCTTTCCTCCTCCTCCTCTCTTCCTCTTTTCCCCTCCACCATTACCCTCGCATTTCCTTTCTCTCGTTCTTTCTCTTGTACCACCACCACCACCACCACCACCACCACTACTATTACTTCTACCCTTACTACTATTATCGTCTCTGCAGTATTTCTTTCTCTTCTTTTTTCCTTTTCTTTTTCCTATTCTCCACTACCACTACTACTACTAACTACTAATATTACTACTAATATTACTACTACTACTACTACTAATATTACTACTACTACTACTACTATTTTTACTTTTTTCCTTATCGGTTCAAAATCATTTCAAATAACAAAAAAAATATATAAAAAATTAAAATGGCCTTCCTACAAAATACATCATTGAATATTAATACCCAATGCTTTATGAAGGGCATTATACGAACACTGTTAATTTTGTCTCTCTCTCTCTCTCTCTCTCTCTCTCTCTCTCTCTCTCTCTCTCTCTCTCTCTCTCTCTCTCTCTCTCTCTCTCTCTCGGATCGATTTACATGGAAAAACTTAGTAAAGGGAAGAAAGACAGAGAGAGAGAGAGAAGAAAGAGAGAGTGTGATAGAATACAAGTAGGCCTATATTATATTTCTCTCTCTCTCTCTCTCTCTCTCTCTCTCTCTCTCTCTCTCTCTCTCTCTCTCTCTCTCTCTCTCTCTCTCTCTCTCGGGCCGGGTATATGTTATGCACAGGCTCCCTGAATAGTTCATCGTCCCTTCACTTATTCAGGACACATTTAAGGTAATCTCCCGGCCGTCCGCGGGGTTATGTTACCGCCTGGACCGACCGGCTCTTAATTGCCCAGATAATTGCTTTTACATCAGGAATCCGCGCACAAAACAGCCTCCCAAGACTCATTAGCGATTTAATTGACTTTATTCCTATTATTACTGCGTATGCGTTTTTCCTCGTCCATAGATATTGAAATGAGAAAGGTTAAATATGCTCCGAAGACTCATCAGGCATTTGATTGACATTACTTCTGTTATTACTAAGTTTTCCAATTCATATAGACATCAAAATCTTCTTTATTTGCTCATATAGACATCAAAATCTTCTTTATTTGCACTATTACTACATTTCCATTTTTCTTCTCTGTATAGACTATTCCAAAATGTTTAACGTAAAGCAAATTATAAATATGAATCTATAATACTATCGATATATATGTTTTTCTATTCTTTTCTTCACATACATGCATATAAATATGTTAACCATTCACAAAAAAAAGGCAAAATCATAGCAAGCAATAGGAAGCCAACTGATTAACTTTTTTTTCAGTTCTTTCCATCTATACATCTCTTTTTAATAAACACAAATGCCAAAAACAAAAGATTAGCTAGCAAACCGATTTTCTTCACTTCTATCCTTCTCTACCTTCCCGTTTAGCCTTCCTCCTTCCTTCATCTTAATTCCTTTTCCTTCATCTCTTTTTTAATAAGCACAAATGGCAAACACAAAAGGTTAACTGGCAAACCGATTTTCTTCACTCTTTTTCCTTCTCTACATCTCCGTTCAGCTTTCCTTCCTTCACCCTGGCCCCCTAACGAAGGAGCGGCGCGGCCCATGTTTCCACGCAGCCAACCTCCTCCCCGCCTCTTCATTATAATAATTTTAACGGGCGGAGAGGAAAAAAAATGAACGATAGCAATTAAAAGTTTTACACGGTGAAGGCGACGCGTTATTTCTGTTTCTTTTTTAGCACCTTTCAGGGTGTGGACAGGTGGCAAACATAATTATTCTGCATAGTTCTGGCATCGTTAGCGGTGGTGGTGGTGGTGGCGGTGGGTTAGAGGTGACGAAGGTAGCAATAGTAGTAGTAGTAGTAGTAGTAGTAGAAGTAGTAGCAGTAGCAGCAGTAGCAGTAGTAGTAGTAGTAAATGATTTGCTCTTGACTGGGAAAAAATATAAAGAAAAAGAAGAAGGAGAACGAGAAGGCGGAGGAGGAGGAGGAGTAGTAGTAGGAGGAGGAGGAAGGGGGACAATGGAGAGCGGGAGGAACTTGTTACGTGTGTGTGTGTGTGTGTGTGTGTGTGTGTGTGTGTGTGTGTGTGTGTGTGTGTGTGTGTGTGTGTGTGTGTGTGTGTGTGTGTGTGTGTGTGTGTGTGTGTGTGTGTGTGTGTGTGTGTGTGTGTGTGTGTGTGTGTGTGTGTGTGTGTGTGTGTGTGTGTGTGTGTGTGTGTGTGTGTGTGTGTGTTTACGTTCGGCTAATTAGCTCACCTGATGACACCTGTCGGAATGAAAACACTCAACCTCCTCCTCCTCCTCTTCCTCTTCCTCCTGTCCTCGAAATAGTCGGCTTTGAAATGTGAGATATATCACTTACCTCTCTATTTTTTTTTATTATTTTATGTACTATTTTTCTAGTCACTGCAGATTAAAGGATTAGATTGTATTATATTGTATTTCTCGGGAGTTCAATACAGTGACAAGCTTCCGTGTGTGTGTTTATTTATATCCATCTATCAACCTATTTTCGGCAGTCTATTTGTGGCCACTTTTTCTGATGTATTTTCGTGTGGTGGAAGTTTTGAAGCGAAAGAAATAAAAAAAAAAAGTTACCCTCTATTCCTTCCGTTGAGTTTGTTATAAAACTGTTCTTAAAGTGAAAAATCGATGCAGAGAGAGAGAGAGAGAAAAAAAAGTGCAGGAACGTTGGGTGGGAGATCAAGGTGAATAAATTAACCAGGAACAAACGGTGTGTGTGTGTGTGTGTGTGTGTGTGTGTGTGTGTGTGTGTGTGTGTGTGTGTGTGTGTGTGTGTAGGAGACAAGGGAAACTAAATCAAAATACATGATTCCAACCTCCCTTTTTTTTTTCTTTTTCCTCTTCGTCTTCTTCCTTTCCATCCTCCTTTCAGCCTTCCTATTTTCATCTCTTGTTTTTCCCTTATCTCTTCCTCTTCGCGTTGTTTTCTTCCTACGTATCTATCTTATTACTATTCTTCTCTCTTTATTTCTTAGTGCAATTCCTTTATCATCACTACCCTTTCCATCCCTCCTTTCCTCTTCTGTTTTCCTTCTCATCCATCTTCATCATCATAGTAATTCATCTTTCTTCATCCCTATTTTCATCCCACTACCTCATTTATCATTTCCTCTTCGTTTTCTTTTCATTCATTCTCTTATACATCATTCCCCACTTTTCCCATCTCTCTCTCCTCTCCTCCTCCTCCATCTCCATCACCATACATCATCTTCTACATTTCTATTTCCATCACTACCTCTTCACACCGTCCCGATCTCCTCCATCTTCGTCGCCACCGCCGCCGCCTTCACCGCTTCGTCCCCCTGTCCGCCTGTCCGCCCGTCGCCGCTCGCTCCTGCACGCGGCCTATTGGAGCGGCGGATGTCACAGGCGGCGACGGACGGCTGCCAGGTGGTGACGGGGCAGGTGGGAAGCTCGCCAGGTGATGGAGGGATGCGCACTTCACCAGCTGTTTCAATATTCCCAGACCCAGTTTCCTTCCTTCCTTCCATCGTTTGGTTCCACTCCCTCCCTCTCTCTCGCTCTCTCTGTCTGTCTCTCTCTGTGTGTGCTGTTTGATATTGCCTCGATCTGACCTTCCATCTCTCTCTCTCTCTCTCTCTCTCCCCTCCTCCTTCATTCTCCATCCCCCCTCCCTTCCTTTTATTTGGATGATATTATTTTCTTCTTTTTTGTGTTTGTTTTCCCCTCTTTTCGTTTTTCGTTTTGGATAGATAGTTCGTGGTTGGTTGTTTTAGTTGTATGATCTTAACCTATTCCAAGACCTCTCCGTGCTACCAAAATTCTCGCCCTCAGTAACCGATCACCAGTGCCTTAACCTAAGTCATTTTACGTCACGCATCAGTCACTAGTTGCAGTTTGGGCGTTTCCTCTCTCTATTTATCTAACACCTCATGAAACACTTATTAAAACTCACAGTCTAAACCTATTATAATCCTCTTATGTAGTATTCAGCTCCTCGTTCTCAGTAACCCATCAACACAGCCTCACCCAAAGGAGTTTCACGTCACGCAGCGGTCATTAGTTGTAATTTGGGCGTTTCCTCTCCCTCGTAACCTAGCAGACAGTCAAACCATCTAAATAGACTCCTTAATCACATCCTCCAACACCTCTTGCTCCTCGTCCTCGGCAACCCATCGCCACAGCCTCACCCAAAGGAGTTTCACGTCACGCATTGATCCCTAGTTGCAAATCTGGGCGTTTCCTCTCCCTAGTAACCTAACAGACACTCAACCCCTCTAAGTAGACTCCTTAATTAACTCTTCCAACACCTCTAGCTCCTCGTCTTCGGTAACCCATCAACACAGCCTCACCCAAAGGAGTTTCAAGTCACGCATCGATCCCTAGTTGCAATTTGGGCGTTTCCTCTCCCTCGTAACCTAGCAGACGGTCAAACCATCTCAATAGACCCCTTAATCACCTCTTCCAACACCTCTAGTTCCTCGTCCTCGGTAACCCATCAGCACAGCCTCGCCCAAAGGAGTTTCAAGTCACGCCTGCTCCCTAGTTGCAATTTGGGCGAGTCTTCCCTCACCTGGTTACTCTGTCTGGTCAGGTAGCTTCCGTCTCCCCACCTGGCTGGAGAGGGCGTTTCCCAAGCTTCCCCTTCCCCTCTTCCCCTTCATCCTTCCCCTCCACCTCCTCCCCTTCCCCACCTCACGACAATCACCATGCAAATTGGCTTCAAAGTTCCCCTTGCTTAGTTTGCTCCGTTGTGTGTGTGTGTGTGTGTGTGTGTGTGTGTGTGTGTGTGTGTGTGTGTGTGTGTGTGTGTGTGTGTGTGTGTGTGTGTGTGTGTGTGTGTCTGTGTGTGTCTGTCTGGCTGTCTGGTTTTCTGTTTGTCTCGTTATTTTTCGTATTTTCCTTTTTTTTCTTCTTTTTTTCCTTCTTCGCCTTCGTTGTTTCTTTCCTCTTTGCATATTCCTTTAGTTTTTCTTCTATATTCTTTCCTGTCCCTCCTGTCTGTCTATCTGTCTATCTGTCTGTCTGTCTGTCCTCCCTACTAATCCATCACACACGGCTACTGGTATTGTTTTCTATTCCTGACGGCCGACACTACTATGAAGATTACAACAATTAAGATGATGGAGGGGGAGCCAATTTCGATAATGGCTGAGCTTCGTGTATTAGCAAAAATCAAAGCGACATTAGTCCTAAACACCTGGATATATACCTTTAATTAACCCGTCTGATGTGTACCTGCCTTTACCTGGATTATTAAACCCCTTCATTATATACATACCTGTTCAGTTCTCTCAGGTGTTTTATTTCCTCTGTTTTATCACGTTTTAACTTTCTCTTCCTCATCATCTTTACATTGTTAGTGAAGGTTAGAATGTGTGTGTATGTGTGTGTGGGGGTGGTGGTTTGTGTGTGTGTGTGTGTGTGTGTGTGTGTGTGTGTGTGTGTGTGTGTGTGTGTGTGTGTGTGTGTGTGTGTGTGTGTGTGTGTGTGTGTGTGTGTGTGTGTGTGTGTGGTCTCTCATCTTTAATTCTCCCTTTTTTTCCTCTCTCCCTTTTTTCCCTCCCTTCCTTTTTCTCCTCCGTTCCGTCCCAGTTTTCAATCAGTTTCGCTTCATTAGTCGACTCGTAAAACTTTCCTCTTCGTAGTTTTCTTTGTCGGTGGCGGCGCGCACACACACACACACACACACACACACACTGACAAACAGCCATCACTCCGTTTCTCACTCTTCCCTTTCCTCCACATCTCTCCTCCTTCCCCTCCCTCTCCCCCCCGCCCCCCCTCTCTCTCTCTCTCTCTCTCTCTCTCTCTCTCTCTCTCTCTCTCTCTCTCCCGGAGGCAATTGACGTTGAAAGCTGCAATTGGACACCTGGCTACCTGACGAGCCCACGGTTACCTGTTACCTGAGTCAAATGGAGGGAGGTGTCATTCTCCCTCTTCCTCTTCCTCCTCCTTCTTCCTACCTTCTTCTTCTTTCTTCCTGTTATTATTGGTGTGTTGTTGTTGTTTTTGTTCCTCTTTTTCTTTTTTTCTGTTTTGTCTTTCTCTCTAATCGGCCACTTTCTTCATTTTTTTTCTCTTTTAATTTATTGCAGTCTTTCTTGCGTTTGTAATTATCATGGCTTTTTTGTTTGTTTTGTGTCATCTTCGATCATCTCTTTCTTTGTTTATTTTGCTTCCATTTTCATTTATTACTTTCCTTCTCTTTCGTTTTCTTTGTGTCTCATCTTCCGTCACCTTCCCTTATCTTCACTTTCATCATAATTCTCATACATTTTCTTTTGTTTTCTCGTGTATTTTCTTCCACACAAACACTTTTTTTCCTCCGCTTTTTCTTCCTTCACTTTTTCTTCCTCCACTTTTTCCTCCTCCACTTTTTCTTCCTCCACTTTTCCTCCTCCACTTTTTCTTCCTCCACTTTTCTTCCTTCACTTTTTCTTACTCCACTTTTTCCTCCTCCAATTTTTCTTCCTTCGCTATTTCTTCCTCCACTTTTTCTTCTTCCACTTTTCTTCCTTCGCTTTTTCTTCCTCCACTTTTTCTTTCTCCAATTTTTCTTCCTTCGCTATTTCTTCCTCCACTTTTTCTTCCTCCACTTTTTCTTCTTCCACTTTTTCTTCCTTCGCTTTTTCTTCCTCCACTTTTTCTTCCTTCACTTTTTCTTCCTCCACTTTTTCTTCCTTCACTTTTTCTTCCTCCACTTTTTCTTCTTCCACATTTTCCTTCGCTTTTTCTTCCTCTTTATTTTTTTTGGGGCTTTTCCTTCAAATTCTCTCTTCAAGTATCTGAGGTCCCATTATTATCTGCTTCCTCTTTCTTCCCTCCTCCTCCTCCTCCTCCTCCTCCTCCTCTTCCTCTTTCTTCACCTCCATTCTTCCGTCCCTTCCTTCCTTCCTTCCTTCGTCCCCTTTCTCCTTTTTTTATGTTTATGTCTCTCCCAATGCAATATTTTTTCCTTAACTCTTCTTCTCCAATTTATTTTATCCAACTTTCCTCTTACGCTGCCCGGGAGCCATTATCGTCTCCGCCCTTTTCCTCTTCCTTTACCTTTGCTCTTTTTCCTCTTTTTTCCTCTTTGTTTCCATTTTTTTCTCTTCCTTCTTTCCTCCTGTTTTTTGTCTTCCTTCCTTCCTTTTCTTCTTCGTTCATATATGCTTTTGTTTCTCTTTCTATTTTCTTCCCTTTCCTTTCTCTTTCCCTTAATTTTCCTTTCTTTTCCTTTCTTCTTTTTCTTATCATCTTGTTTTCTTGTTTTTCTCTCTCCCTCTCTCACTCTCCCCCGTTCGTCGTTTCCTCTGTTGTTCTGTATTTCTCTGTTTCTCTTTTTTTATTTCCTTTTTCTTCTTTTTCCTTCGTTATTTTCTTCTTTTTTGTATATTTTCTTTAGCTTTCCTTCAATTTTCTTTTCTTTCCCTTCCTCTTTGTTCGTTTCTTCTCCAATTATTACTTTTCTCTCTCCTTTCTGGTTCTCCTTTCTTCCTTTCTTTCTCACGTATTGTTTTCTTTTCGTTCTCTCTCGTTCGTTCTTTCCTTCTTCTCTTTTTGTTTCTTATCGTCCTGTTTCCTTAAGTTTTACCGCGCCGAAGTTTCTTGTGTTCCTGTTTCGAGTTTAATTTTATTCCCTTGTTTAGCCTTTTCCTTATGTCCAGTCTGTTGCTTTCTCTCTCTCTCTCTCTCTCTCTCTCTCTCTCTCTCTCTCTCTCTCTCTCTCTCTCTCTCTTTCTCTTTTTCTCACTTTCTTTCTCTCTCCTGTTATCTTCCAGTTTTTATTCCGTTCATCTTTTTCATTTTGTGTCTTTCTATTGAACTCTCTCTCTCTCTCTCTCTCTCTCTCTCTCTCTCTCTCTCTCTCTCTCTCTCTCTCTCTCTCTCTCTCTCTCTCTCTCTCTCTCTCTCACTATATTATCTCCTTACTGAAACACACACAAACACACATACATATACACACACGCGCGGGCAGTAACAAGGCCCCTCCCCCTCATCTCTCTCCCTGGATCTCCCCCTCTTTCTCTCACCCTCTCTTTCCCCATCCCTCTCTCTCACTTCATCCCTCACTCCCCTTCTCTCCCTTCCCCTCCATCCCTTTTTCTCCCTCTCCTTCCCTACGGTCCTAAAAACTAACTTCACCTCGGCTAATTTCTAAGACTAAGAAGATTGTCCGCCGAGGTAATACACGGCTACGGGAAAACCTGCGTGACTCGAATCCAAATTAAGGTGAACTTCCCTTGCCCTTCCCTTGCTTAGCTTCTTTTACGAGCTCGATGAAGAGGAGGAGGAGGAAGAGGAGGAGGAGGAGATGGGTTTGGATGACTTTGTAAGGAGAGAGAGAAAGGTGGAGAAAAGGGAGAGAGGGAGAGAAAGAGAGAGGGAGAGGAGGTGGTAAGGCGTATAGTGAGGAGAAAAAGAGAGAGAGAGAGAGAGAGAGAGAGAGAGAGAGAG
>NC_066546.1:15772473-15794973 GCF_024679095.1 Eriocheir sinensis | reverse complement strand
CTTCCCTTCCATTCCATTTCCTTCTCTTTCCTTCTCCCTCTCTTTCACTCTCCCCTTCCTTCCCTTCCCAGCAAATTTCTTCACTTCCTTTCCCTTCCCTTCTCTCTCCCACCTCCATCCACGCTAAACACCTTTCATTCCTTCCCTACCCTTCCCCGATTCCCTTCCCTCTCTTTTCCTTTCCTTATCTACCCTTCCCTTTCATCTCTTCCTTTCTCTTTCCCTCCCTTGCACATCCACCCAGATTCTCACCCACCAATCCCTTACCAACCCCATACTCCTCTCCTCCTTTTCCCCCCCTCCAAACTCCCCCACTCTCTGCATACCTATACGGGGTCTCAAGTCTTCTGGTTTCCTCTTGAGATGATGAGGGAACGGGCGCCAGAAAAACGGAGCGAAGAGCGGAGTATCGCGTCTCTCAATCTCATTTATGGCTCTATAAAACGCACTCTCTTCCTCACGGCTTTTTCCTTCCTCAAGTCAGTTTACGAATATATTTTTTCTGGGGTATTTTTTTTCCGTCTCCTCTCGTCGCTTTCACGTGTACTTAGGCATTCAGTGTTTAAGGGAAAAAAGTGTTAATGATACAATGATGTTTAGACGGAAAGAGGATGAAACAGATAGAGGAAGAAAGAAAGGAAGAAAGGGATAGGAAGAATGGTAGAGAGTTAATGATAGAATGATATTTAGACAGAATGATGTAGAAATTGACAAAGAGAAAGGGAGGAAAGAAGAAAGGGATTGAGAGAAAGATAGAGGGAAAGTGAGAAAGAGTTTATGAGCAACGATATTTAAACAGAAAGGATGAAATAGACGAAAATAAAGGAGAAAGGGAAAACAGAAGAAAGAGAGAGAGGAACCAAGTGATAGAAAGGGAGAAGATAAAAGAAAGAAAGATGTAGAAGTAGAAAAAGATAATGAAGTGAGAAAGAGACATGACCAGAAGCATCATACTGAAATGGTAGAGAAAGAGGGAGAGGAAAAAGTAGTTTGGAATCTTGTAATCTTATCGAAATATTAAGGTGAGTATTATTTGATGTGACGCAACGGGAGGCACTCAGATTGATAGACAGATAGATAGATAGATAGGTAGAGATGGATAGATAGAGACAGAGACAGACAGAGACAGAAAGAGAGACAGGCATAAAAGCAGACACAGCTAACACCAGTACACACACACACACACACACACACACACACACACACACACACACACACACACACACACACACACACACACACACACACAAAATCGAAATCTCAACAAAAGCATCGTACCCTGAAGCCAAAACTTTAATGAATAACAGACTTCCATAGAATTTTCCTTTTAGATGGACACAAAAGCGACTCAATATTACGTAATGCATAATTAAGCACTGACATCCAATACACTAAATGAAAAAAATGTGTTGTTGGTAATACCAGAAAAGAAAACGAATAGAGGAAATACAAATCAAAACAAGGAGAGAACGAAATAGAAGAAAACATGAAGAAAATTGGAAGAAACTGACACGGAGACGCTCCCAGAATACAAGAAAGAAAAATGGGAGTCACACTGAAGAAGGGAAAGAAAATAATAAAGAAAACTCAAAACCCAAAGGAACAAAAATGTGGATGAATAAAAAGAAAAGAAATGAAGGAAAGAAAACATGAAGAAAAACGGAAAAAATACAACAACAGCAACAACACGAACAAGCTCCAGGAACACAGAAAAAAGAAAGAAACATAGAAAATAATAAAGAAAAAAAGAAAAAAAAGAAAGAAACACTGACGCTGCGGGAATAAAGAAAAAAAGGAGAATCACTGAAAAAAGAAAGAAACAGACAAAAAAAGAAAAACTATGAAGACAAAGAAAATGGGTAAAGAAAACACTACCTTCGAGGCGCTCCGAGATTTCTTCAAGAGAAGGAGGAGGAGGAGGAGGAGGAGGAGGAGGAGGAGGAGGAGAGAGAGAGAGAGAGAGAGAGAGAGAGAGAGAGAGAGAGAGAGAGAGATGGAAATAGATCATCTCCAGAAAGTCTTTGTCATATTGAACTCTTCTTTACTATTTCTATTTCCTTATTTTATCCGTTTTCGATCGTATTTCATTTTTTTATCTTTTATCTTTATCTGTCTAGTTTTTTTTTTTCTCTCTCTCACTTCCTCTTTGTCTGTCTCTTCGTCAAATTCTTGCTGTCTCTCCCTTTTTCTCTCCCTTCCTCATTTATTGCGTTCTATTTAATTTCTCTTCTGTCCACGTCTCTTTGTTTCTCTGTCTTCGTCTGTCTTTTTTTCTATCTCTCTACCTCTCTCTCTCCTCTCTTCCTCTTTTTTCTCTCTCCCTCGCTCATTCGTTCTCATCTCATTTCACCGCGTCCTGTTTCATTTCACTTTCCCGTCCGAGTGGTTCGCCAAACGCCGCGCAAACCCTTGCCTTCAATAAATGCAGAGTCCTTCTATATTGGAAATCAGAAATGAACTTTTAAATGTATTATGACGAAGCAATTGCCTGCGCGCAGCCACTGTCGCCCCGCCGCTGCCGCTGCCTCGCGCCCTCGTTCCGGCAAGGCGGGATGAAAAAAGGTCGATTGTTGTTCCCGGCGATGCTGTAAAATAATGAGAGAATAATTGAAGGAAAGGTGGAGCTAAATGAATGCAGGTGTGTGTGTGTGTGTGTGTGTGTGTGTGTGTGTGTGTGTGTGTGTGTGTGTGTGTGTGTGTGTGTGTGTGTGTGTTTGTGTGTATGTATGTAGGTAGGTAGGTATATTTGTATGTATGTATGCATGTATGTATGTATTGTATTATTATTATTATTATTTTGCATTGAAATGTTGATTGTATGTACTATGTATTTATGTGCATACGTGTGTATGTATCTATTTGTATATATGTGTGTATATACTGTGTAAAGTTGTGAGTATATCGTATTTTTTCTTTCTCTCTTAAAAAAAGTATAATATTTATAACCTTTCTTCAAGAGCTATTTACGATGAAGATATTTTTCCTCGTTTTCAGTGCAATTTTCATTTATATATTTTGCTTTTTTCCATGAAGACTGATCCAACAATATTATATACTTCCCTGAATCATTAAAACTCCTTCCATCTCCACTCTTTTCTTAACATGTTTTTCTAGATAAACTTTATTCCTCGGCGGCATTGTACCTTTGGCTCCGGTGAAATATGCGCTCACTGCTTCCCTGGGTGTGAAAGCGACGCGAAAAAAGAGTTATTCATGAAGTGGCTGATAAATTATTCACGGCAATGACGCCTTGCTATCGGTATTGTAAATGTGTCAAGTTTGGCGAAAGCTAAAGTTATAGTATTGAGTGTTCGTCGTTGCTCATGTTGTGTGCGTTGACGGCGGGGCGTGATTGAGTGTGGTTTCAGAGTCAAGATTTTTAACCTCTCACGACCCAGTTCCAGCGTTGAGGTCAGTGGCTTTGTAATAACCAAACCAATCTCCCTAAGTTTATTTAAGTTTTCGGACTGCATCAAAGACTAGGAAAATACTTCGTGTAGAATAATTCAAATTTTGTCAGCTTCTCTAGAAAACAACAAATATAATATAAGGAATTTTCATTTTTGCCGATTAGTAGAAAAAAAATATATTAAGCGATTTGGCATTTTTCATTTATATTAATTATATTTTTCACTTCAGGGTTTTTTGAATTATTGTATTTTTTGTGCTTTTTGCTTTGTTGTGCTTCTTTACTTTCTTTTTTTCCTCTTAATTTTCTCCCCTCGTGCAGTTCTTCTTTCATATCTTCCTTTCCTGCAGTTTGTTTCTTATTTCTAACACGTTTACATTTTTTATCTCTCCTCTTTCTCATGTTTATTCTTCCTCTCCTCCTTTCCCTCTCCCCTCTTCTCTTTCCTTCTATTATCATCTACCGGCTTGACCACTAACATTTTCCTTCCGCCTTCCTTCTCACATCGTTCAGATATGTTTGCTCCTATTCTATTTTCAGAAGCTATCCATTAACCTGCTCCCCCCCCGCGCCCCTACCCCCCCAGAATACAAGGAGGAAAGTAAACACACACACACACACACACACACACACACACACACACACACACACACACACACACACACACACACACACACACACACACACACACACACACACACACACACACACACACACACACACACACACACACACACACTCCTCCCCGCTACACACACGGGCGGAATGATAACGGCCGTCATTATAATCTAACGAGATGTGATTAGTAGCATTTCATTAAGTCATTCCCAACTTTAGCAAACTCCGGAATACGTGAAGGTGTAAGGCCGTTCCGTCCTGCCCTTTTTCTTCTTTCTTTTTCGGTGGATTTTTTTCGTTTGTCAGTTTTTTGTTCACGACTCGTTTTGGTTTGTTTTTATCTTTTTATTTTTTTACTTGTCCTTCAGTCAATTTTTTTTGTCATTTTCTAGAGGCGTAAGGTACTTTCGTATGCCCTTGTTTTCTTTCTTTTTTGTTTGTGCTCTGAGCCTTTTTCTTTTTTTCTTATACGTCAATTTTTCACGACTTATTTTTCATTATTTTTTTCTTTTTACTCTAATTTCAATCATGTTTTTTTTTTAAGTAATTAGTTTTCGTGTTTGTTTCATTGAATTTTCCTCTATTTTTTCCTCTATTTTTACCTCTTCATAGTACATTTTATCTTTTTATATATTTTTTTCTTCTTCCTCAGGCAATATTTTTCACCTCCTTTCATGGTTTTCATTTTCACTATCACGGTTTTAGTTTTTCCTTTTTGCTTTTCCATGTATTTTATCGCCATATTCATTTCTTTAAAAAGTTGTACACACTATTTTTTGCTATCCTAATCGTCTTTCATTTAAACGCCAAAAAATAACTAACATTTAACTTTTCTTACAGTATTTTCATTTATTTTACTCCTTTCTGTATTTTCTTCGTCTATATTAACTTTCATATTCGATTATGTTTTCATTACTCAACAAACTATTCTTACCCACTCCTTTTAGTTTTGATTTTCACTCGAGCGTTTCATTTTCCTCCTTCCGCTCCTATTATTCCCTTTCTTTCCTCTTTCTTTCTCTGTGGGAGTGATGTTCCTTTTCCACTACGGTACTTAACTCCTTTCTATATGTTTTCGCCTATATCAACTTCCATATTCGATTAAGTCTTCATTAACCAACAAAATTTTCTTACGCACATTCTTTACGTTTTCATTTTCACAGCAGCCTTTCGTTTCCTTTCCGCTATTTTCCCCGTTTTTTCCTCTCTCTCCCTCTCTGGGCGTGATGTTTCCAGGCTATTATTAAGAAACGCTTTCGGCATTTTTCGATATGCAAATCCTGTTACTTTGGTGATAACGCGCAAGGCATCGTAAATATCGTCGCATTTTTATCCATGTATTGCAGATTGGAATGTTCTCTTAAAACAAAAGCGAAAAAAAAGGACCAGCAGCAGCAGCAGCAGGATACAAATAATTAAAACTTCACACTCTCCCTGTTTTAATTTCGATCACCGAGTTTGTTTTATCTTTTTGTGTGTGTGCGTGTGTGTGTTTGTGCGGGACTTTCATTACATGTATTTAGATTTATTTGCTTCCCTTCCCTCTCTTTCTCTCTCTCTCTCTCTCCACCCTTCTGTTTCATATCGTTTATTTTTTTATCGTACTTCGCCTCCCTTTCATTCTCTGTCTGTTTTCATTTTTATCACCGAGTTTGTTGTACTTTTCATTATTTCTTTCTTTCCTTCTTTATTCTCGTTCCATATCATTTTTCCACTTTGTTTTGTGTGTGTGTGTGTGTGTGTGTGTGTGTGTGTGTGTGTGTGTGTGTGTGTGTGTGTGTGTGTGTGTGTGTGTGTGTGTGTGTGTGTGTGTGTGTGTGTGTGTGTGTGTGTGTGTGTGTGTGTGTGTGTGTGTGTGTGTGTGTGTGTGTGTGTGTGTGTGTGTGTGTGTGTGTGTGTGTGTGTGTGTGTGTGCTGGGTGATTGACTGCATTTTTTTTTATGTATTCAAAGTCTTTCCTCCTCTTCCTTCGTCTATATCAAACTATCATTCACATCCATTTCCTATCTCTCTTTCTTTTACTTTCAATCACTAAAGTTACTTTCATTCACTATATTTGCCCATTTCCACAACTTATTATTATATTTATCCATTTCCTTTTCTATTTTCATTCCATATATATCGCACCATACTTCCCATCCCATTTTCAAACACTTCTTATGTTATAATTTTGCTCATTCAGTTTGTTTGAACATTTAGTTTTGTCTGCGTGTTGCGTTTCATTACACATGTTTAGATATATTCACTGTCTACCCATTTCTCCTGCTCTTAATTTTCACACTTTACTTCGCGTTAACTTTTTTTTATTCTCTCTCTCTCTCTCTCTCTCTCTCTCTCTCTCTCTCTCTCTCTCTCTCTCTCTCTCTCTCTCTCTCTCTCTCTCTCTCTCTCTCTCTCTCTCTCTCTCTCTCTCTCTCTCTCTCTCTCTCTGTTTTAGTTTCGCTTACCAAATTTTTATTTTATATATATTTCTGCGGCACGTTTCATCGCATATTTTTAAAACTTATTCTCGGTATTTCTTTTTCCGCCGTTTTATTTCACATTTTCTTTCCCTCTTTATTTGTTTCCTTTTTCATCACTCGATTTTGCCTCTCCGAACTATGTTTCACTTCCTATCCGTTCATCTCTTCTTGTTTCGTACTCCGGCACTCGTTCCTGCTCTTGTTTTCACTCTCTTTTTCGTATCTTCTTCGTGTCTTTCAGTTTCCACTTATTCTGCTTTTAATCAAGACCTCCAGAAAGATTGATAGAGAAGGGAAGTGAAAAACAATGAGTGGCTGCAAGCGTACGAAGGAGCTCATTATGAAACTAAGAACGAGTAGCGTGCTTATTACTCCTGTTGTCATGCTTCCAATAGAGTGTGATGTAGAATAAGTCGGTTTTATGGGGAGTTCATCTATATATTCTAAAGTATTGTCTTTGTCCATCATGGGAGCCGTCGAGTAATGTAAATGTGACTTGCTGGGTCCGTAGAGTTTACCGCGTAACCGCCTAAGTAACGCTCCGCCCGTAAAGCATTCTTAATCTTGTAGGCATGGGAAAGTTGTGATAATTTGCTAGAAATATTGCTGACAAACCTTCTGCTGTACAGTCTGGTGGTGTTGAATGTGTTAGGAAATGTCCCGAGACTTAATCCTGTTGACTTATGAAATGTTGCCGGCTTGTGTAGAAATATAAATTGTTACATAAGTTTAAAAAGGGTGTTAAAAACTTTGCGCGGTGAACTGGAGTGTTGTTTTGTTTCTTGAGTGCAATTGTTTTAGAGATCGAGTGATGGTGGTACTATTAAAACTACTAATGACAGTATTTTAACAGAGGTCTCTCTCTCTCTCTCTCTCTCTCTCTCTCTCTCTCTCTCTCTCTCTCTCTCTCTCTCTCTCTCTCTTTCTCTCTCTAACACATTTTACTCGCCTTTCTGTACTTGTTTTCGAGTCCTCTTTTCCATCAAATTCTTTATTTCCTCGCAGCATCAAAGGCAATACTCAGATATTACGTAAAGTCGACTTCTGACTCACTCTGTACCCAAAACTATCCTCCTTGAACTCTCCTTTTCCCTCCCACCCTCTCTGTTCTCTCTCCTTATCTCTATCCCTCTCTCTCTCTCTCTCTCGCTCTTTCTCTAGGTGCCCAGCTCTTCCTCCTACCTGTCACCTCATCTTATCCTAAGGTAAATTAATTAACTGATGCACCAGGCGAACTCCACCCCTGACGCCCTTCCTTCCTCCCCCTCCTCCATCACCTCCTCCTCCTCCATTCCAATCACTCACGTAACGAATAGATTTTACCTCCGTGGAAATGGTTATATAAATGTCAGTGTGGGTTCAGAAGACTTAGTTGCTATGAGAAAAAGTAAAAGGGTTTGTGCTGTAGAGTGATGAGAGGGAGTGAAAAGAAACAGGCAACAGAAACGGTATCTTACTTTTCTTTCCCTTCCTCTTTTCCTCGCTCCTTTTCCACACCAGTTATCTCATGCCTCCCCTTACCATTAGCATATTTTCCTCTGTGTCTCTTTCTCACTTTTCTCTTCACTTTTTCTCTGATACTCTCTTCCCTTTCCTTCTCTCCTTTTCACTCTTCCTCCTTCCCTCCTGCTTTCCCCTCCCATCCTACCTTTCCTTCGTCATCTCTTACTCTCTTCTCTCCCTTTCTCCTTCCATCTCTCTCATCTCCCACCCCCTGCCTCCTTTTTCCTATCAGTTATCTCATTCCTTCCCTTACTGTGTCTCTTTATCTCTCACTCTTCCCTTTCTCTTTGTCGCTCTCTCTCCTTCCTCTCCCTCTCCCTCCCTCCCCCTCTAGCTCATTCTTCGGCGTCTAGGGTTGCAAGTTTTCATTATTTTTCGATGTTTTCTTGGCTTCTGGTCTCCGCGTCACCCGAGACCCGCGCGCCAACACTCTAACGTTGTGAACCCGCTCAGGAGGAGGCAAAAAGTAACTTAATCCAGGTAAAGCGAATGAGCCAGGTAAAGAGGGGGGGAGGAGGAGGAGGAGGAGGAGGAGAGGGGTAGGCAAGGAGGGGAAGGTGGTGGTGATGGTGGTGGTAGCATGGGAAGGAGGAAGGAAAGAGAGAGGAAAAAATATGTTGGTTGGTACGTGATCTTTTTTGAGAAGCAGAAAAAGTGATTGTGGAAAGGAAGGAGAGTGATAAGAAATGGAGAACAAAAACAGTATCTTATTTTTTTCTCTGTTTTATTATCCTCCATCCCTTTCCCTCCTCCTCCTCTTCCTATTGTTCCTTCATTCATTTTCCTCTTTTCTCTCTTTCTCCTTCCCTCTCTTCTCCATCATTTTTCCTTCCATTCCTTCTTCAATCGCTTCTTATATTCCCAGATCATCCTTCTCTTTTCCACTTCTTTCTCCTCCTTCTCTTCCTTCTTTATCGCTAAGTGGGAGGGAATTGGTCAGAAATAGAGAAGGAGGAGGAGGAGGTGGAAATGGAAAAAGACAGGGAGAAGGAGGAATAGGAGGACTTGGGAAAGAAAGAGGAGGGATAGGAGGAGTAAAGAGAGGGAGGTGGAGGAGGAGAATAAGAAATGAGAAGAGGAGAAGGTAGGACGAATATGGAGATAGAGAAGGACGACGAGCAGGAAAAGAAGAAGGAGGAGGAGGAGGAGGAGAAGGAGAAAAAAGGAGGAAGAAGAAGGAGGGGGACTTGGACGAGGAGGAGAAGAAAGACACAATAAGATGACTAAGAGGAGGAGGAGGAGAAGGAGAAAGAGGAGAAAAAGGAAGAGAAGGAGAAAGAAAGCGGAGGAGAAGAAGGAGAAGAAGAAGTAGGGCAGTGTGTCGCGTGATGATCAAATGAAGCCCGAGGTGGCGGGACTTTAATTTCGTGATGTTGATTTCCACTCGTGTTTATACTTTCGCGGGAGGCGTTCAAAGGCTTCCCGAGGTTATTGAGAAGGGCAAAATATTTTCTGCGGCGCGCCTATTTTTTTGTGGTGAGGCCGAGTCGAAATTTCAAAAAGCCGGAGACCTATTTTTATTTTTTGGGGGTGTATTTTCTTCCTTTTTTTCTTTATTAGTTAGTTAATTACATATTTTTTAGACTCGTGTACTTCAAGCAATTGTTTAGTAGGTATCTTTAATTTTCACACTAAATTTTGTTCGTGTATACAATTAAATCCTTCTTCTCTATATACTTCTTACTATCATGTCTCTTTATTTCAATTTTATTTACATGTTCTTACTTTTTTTCTTTCACATTTCATCTTGTGTCACTTTTAAGCTTCTCCGTTTTGGCATCTTAATCTTTTTCTTACTTTCTTTTCTTCTTCTCTCAAATACAACCTTCATATTCTTCGTTATTTTTCATCAATTTCTCTTCTTCAGACTTACTCAGAGCAGTGGATAAACATACAGACCTCTTTACTACACATTTTATTCTTTCGTACCTACAAATAACTCATTTTAAAACCTTCCTTTCCATATTTGTTTCATAAAGTAACAAAAAAAAAAAAAGACTGAGGTACTCCAAGTCACTCTTCCACTCCATTTCATATTTTCTTTTATCAATTTTTCCTTCCTCCTTCCCCCTCGACTGTCACTCTCCTTCCAAGCGAGGGGAGGAAAGGGAAGGGAAGAAGGGAGGGGAAGACAGAAGGAAGGGGAAGGAAGGAGGGGTGGAGGGAAGCGAGAGAAGTAACAGGAAGATTTGGAGTAGGGTGAGGGAGGGAAGCAGAAAAGGTCACGGAGGGGAGAGGGGAGGAAAGGAGAGAGGAAGGAAAGGGTAAAGAAGGGGAGAAGCCAAATCGAAAGGGAAGGAAATGAATTTGGATATTGAAAAGGTCATGGATAGGAAGGGAACGGAAAAGGAGGTGGAGGAGGAAGAGGAGTAGGAGGAGAAGGAGGAGGAAGAAGAGAGAAGAGGCCGCTACATAGTCCACTTTCCTTAGTGGCGACAGGAAGAGAAGGAGGAGGAGGAAGAAGAGAGAGAGAGAGAGAGAGAGAGAGAGAGAGAGAGAGAGAGAGAGAGAGAGAGAGAGAGAGAGAGAGAGAGAGAGAGAGAGAGAGAGCGAGAGCGAGAGCAAGAGAGAGAGAGAGTTGGAGCACAGAGAAAGAGCAAAGAGAAGAGGAAGGAATGCTTAAGAAGTCTTGCTTTTGATGACACACACACACACAGACACACACACACACACACACAGACACACACAGACACACACACACACACACACACACAGACACACACACACACAGACACACACACACACACACACACACACACACACACACACACACACACACACACACACACACACACACACACACACACACACACACACACACACACACGCGCGCGCACACAAGCAGGCCCCTCTCTAGCCCCGGAATTGTGACCCTATTCTGTACATTCCGTCAGACATACGGCGCCTTCCATTGCCCTGCCATGTATGTACTCTGCAAAATTACCTGAGTCACACCTGAGCGAGGCAGGTAACCCCACCACCACCATCACCAACACCGCCACCATCACCACCACCACCACCACTGTTACTAATTCCACTACCTCTATTACTACTAACATCATTACCACAAACAGCAACCCCAATAAACCACTACTACTACTACTACTATACCAACACCACCACTATCTCCCGACCACCACCACTACCACTACTATTTCTACCACAACTATCATTACCAACGTCATTAGAAGCTACCATCACCACCACTACCACCACCACCTACTACTAATTCCACTACCACTATTACTACTAACGTCCTTATCACCACCACCACCATCACCACCATTACTATTAACATCATTCCCAACATCAATAAGATATCTGCAATATAGTTCAAGGGAGATGGAAGATTACACCACTCCATACATTACCACCATCAACACCATCACCACCACCACCACTAACACCAATAAGACTTGTGAAATGTAGTTGAGGGGAGATGCAAGACACCACCACCACCACCACCACTACTAGCATCACCACCAGTATTAAAATGATCACCACACGGTAAATATAATAAAATAATTTTACATTTTTCACAGTTTCACCAGACAGACAGACTCAGACGGACAGACAGACAGCCACACAGTTTTGTAAACACCTCACCTTCTGTCGCTCAAAAGATTATGTTGACCAGAATAACCATGAGAGAGAGACAGAGAGAGAGAGAGAGAGACCGCCAGAGGGCATAGTCGGCGCTTCCTTCCAGCTGCGTCTAGAGAAGAGGAGAAGGAGAAGGAGGAGGAGGAGGAGGAGGAGGAGGAGGAGATGAAGACGAGAAGGAATTGGAAAACGAGGTCGGTCTTGCATAAGGAGGATGACGAGGAGGAGAGGAAGACATAATAAGGAGAAGGAGAATAGGAAAGGAAGGAAAGAGATAAGGAAGGAATGAAAGATAAGGAGGAGTAGGAGGAATAGGAGGAGGAGGAGGAAAAGGTGAAAAGACATAAAAAGAAGAAGAACGGGAAAGGGGAAGGAAGGAGGGAAGGAATTGGGATGAAGAAGATACGAAAGGAAGGAAGGAAAGAGGAAAAGGAGGAGGAAGAGAAGAAGAGGAGGAAATAAAATAAGAAGATGAGAGAAAAAGATATGATGAAAGCGAAAAGGGATTATGAAAGGAGGGATTACAGAGAGGACGAAGAGGAGGACGAAGAGGAGGAGGAAGAAGAGGATGTAAAAGGAGGATGAGGAGGAGAAGGTGAAAAGAAGATATCACCAGTTTGCTTCTAAAAGGTCCGGGCTCAAAGGAGGAATATTCAGACGGCCATACACAGACGAAAAAAAAAGGAAAAAAAAAGGAAAAAAAATACAGCATCCAAGATTTTTCCTCACGTCCGTTTCAAGCAACATCGATGAAGAGGAAGAGGAAGAAGAAGAGGAAGAGGAAGAAGAAACAGTTTCCCTTCGAGCACACACAAAAAAGATATTCTCAAAACCTTATACACATTCCTCTCTCTCTCTCTCTCTCTCTCTCTCTCTCTCTCTCTCTCTCTCTCTCTCTGGGGCGTTCAGGAAGACCATAAGGACGAAAAACTTGTGTATTGAGGTGGTAAAATGCTCTCTACGCTCACAGCCAGCTGGCCATCAAACATGACAGGACAGGAGGAGGAGGAGGAGGAGGAGGAGGAGGAGGAGTGTTAGTGGTTTGTTTCTTGGATTGAGTTAAATTATTTTCTTCTTGTCACGTCTATTAACACTTAGTTGTGGGTGCTCTCTCTCTCTCTCTCTCTCTCTCTCTCTCTCTCTCTCTCTCTCTCTCTCTCTCTCTGCCCGAACACGTTTTGTTTCTTTGTTTCTTATCTATATTTTGTTCGCGGACTTTATTTTCTTTTGTTTACTGCCGCTTTCCTTCCTGCCGAGAGAGAGAGAGAGAGAGAGAGAGAGAGAGAGAGAGAGAGAGAGAGAGAGAGAGAGAGAGAGAGAGAGAGAGAGAGAGAGAGAGAGAGAGAGAGAGAGAGAGAGAGAGATGTAATGAAGAAGCTATTTTTTTTTTCTTTTTCTCTCTTCCTCTCCCTCGTGTTTGACTCTCCTTGCAAATAATTGAGTTAGCCTTTAGCGGGGCCGAGGACCAAACAGAAAACGATCACCATTGTTTTCTCAGGAGGATCAAAGAAAACACGCGCGCTTTTGAAAGAAAATGGGATGAAGTTATACGCTAGATACTTATCCTGGACTTGCCTGATGTGTTTTTTTTTTCCGCTTTTTCGTTCGCGAATAAAAACAACGCCAAAATTACATGTTTCTTCCTTCACTTTGTTATCAGTTTAGTTTTGCTTTTGTATATTCAATGAAAAAATACATAAATACTTAATGTTATGAAATTTAGTATGCATATTTTTTATTGTGACATTATGATCAGTATTTCTGTTTCTTATAATACGTTTTGATGAATTTTGCTTTTTGAATTTTCTTTTTCCATATACAGCAACATATACTTACTTTGACGTCGTAAGCTTTGGTACGGATAATAGTTTCGCATTCGTTATGATAATAAACGTAAAGTGACAACCAAGAGCATAACAACTGTTCATTCTTTATATAGTTTAGAGTCTTCCTTAGCAATATGGATAGTAACAGATACGGGAATACGTTTTTTTTTTAAATCTCTTTTACAATAATGATAAAACAAGTAAGAACCACATTAAACTAACCACTCTTTCATATTATTACAAGTTTTGATCTCCTTTGCGACACGGATACGCAATGTATGTGTAATTTCAAACCATAAATATTCAATCATGGGAAGGGAAAATATATAAAAAAACGGAGCATTATTTCCTCTATTATATGTTACGAATCTCTATATCAATGCAAGTGTCGTCACATGTATACTTCCAAGTCATTAAGCTCAGGTATGAATATTCAGGTGAAGCCAAATATGCGATCTTTGGAAGGGAGAGAGAACGCAGGAATAAGAAAAACAACATCAACAACAGTAGCCTTGCTCTTATTACAGGTTCAGATTCGCCTTTTCAGTCGGAGCGGCGATACACATATACTTTCGAGGCTCTAAACTCGGGTATGAATATTCAGGCGAGGCGAAACATGCGATCCTGGAAGCGAAAATAGACCGGCAGTGAGGTTTGGAGGCGGCCGCGAGTCCCGCCAATTGCTGTAACGAGGAGGCGTTCATAAGGGCGAGGTGAGCTGTCATTACTCTGGAAACTGACCCTGACGCTGCCTTCCCTTGGGCCGTGGGAAGGAGGGGGACAGACAGTGCTATGATGCGCCGAGGAGAGCGATGATTGTGATTAAAATGAACATATTGGGTGAAAAAGGGGAAAATAAGAGCTGTTTAGAAAATGGGTCATAGGGAACAGATGATATAGATAAACAGAAATAGAAATGAGGTTTTTGATACAGAGAATTAGAAGAGGTAAGCAAATAAAGAATAACGATCCGAAATTAAGTAAAATGATGAAGGTCGAAGGGAACAGATGACACAGATACATAGAGATAGAGATGAGGTTCATAATACAGAGAATTAGAAGAGTTAAACAAATAAAGAATAACTATCCGTAGTAGAGTAAATTGATGATGGTAGTTACGAAAGATGAAAGGAATTGGAAGACGTAGAAAATAATTTGTTTGCGGCGATAGAATTATGAGAGAACGAAAAACGAATATAAATAAAACGAAATAAACGATAAAATTGACAACGAAGATGTATATTAAAGGAAAAAAAAAAACATATACAGGAAGCTGAAAAACAAAACAAAAAATAATAATAATAGACGTGTTAATAGGTTAGTAAATAGACGATAAAATAGAAAATATAGATAATTATTAGACAAAACATCCATAAAGCAAAGTCGATAGATAATAAAAGAAGAAGAAAAAAACGGACCCCCTAAAAAATAATAATAACAGACATCTGAATAAGTCGGTAAACAAGTAATAAAGTCCTGGAACACGCGTCCTTATAGATACTTGAGGCCGCCAATATTAACACACTTTCGCCCCAAAATTGCGCGCCAAAGGAAAAGTTGCCATAAGTTTGCCAGAAAAAACACAAACTTCACTCGGAACACGCACACGAGTTTACGCTTGGTGCACACACACACACACACACACACACACACACACACACACTCACACTCACACACATACACGCACACACACGCACACACGTAAATACACAGGGATAGATAGATAGAGAGACAAATAGATAGATAGAGAGAGATAGAGAGAGAGAGAGAATGAGACACGTAACTTCGCAAAGGAATCAGATCGTTTTAAGATTCATAGCGGAAACTTATGACATCATCGCGTTGTGTAAGGAATGCATGATTGAGATGCGACTCCTACCCCCCCCCCTGTCTCTCTCTCTCTCTCTCTCTCTCTCTCTCTCTCTCTCTCTCTCTCTCTCTCTCTCTCTCTCTCTCTCTCTCTCTGTGCCTCTGTTATGAGCGTGTCTCTCTAAGTTTCTCAAGACCTTCGTGAGATAAGAGAGGCGAGGAGGCTGAGTTTTGACGGGCGGCCGGAAGCGACTCTCTTCAGCTCCTGACAGAAGCAGACACACGCACACACACACTCACACACACACACACACACACACACACACACACACACACACACACACACACACGCACAGATGCCATCCCCCTGCTTCTCCTTCCCATTCCCTCCCTTCTCTTCCCTCTCCGCGCCCTTCCCTTCTCCTTACATCACTTTCTCTTATCTTCCTCTGCCTTCCTTTCCCTTTTCTAATCATCCCTTTTCACCTATTTTTTTTCCTTTGCCTTCCTTTCCTTTACACTTTCCTTCCCTCGCATCACTGTCCTCGACTTCTCCTCCTCCTCCTACTCCTCTTTTTTTTATTTTCCTTCCCTATCCATCCATTCCACTCCCATTCTTTATGCGTTATCTCTTTCCTCCCCACTGTCCTCCCTAACTTCCTCCTCCCTTTCCCTTCCCCTCCCCTCCCCTGGCCTCCTCCCCTCTTCCCTATCCCTTGTCTACCATTTCTTCCTTTACAGTTATCTCTTTTTCCTCCCCACTTCCCTCCCTATCTTCCTCCTCCCATCCCCTTCCCTTCCCCACCCCATCCCTTCTCTCTCCTTCCTTCCCTTTCCGTTATCTCTTTCCTCCCCACTTCCCTCCTTATCTGCCTCCTCCCCCCTTATCTTCTCGCTACCATCCCTCCCTCCCTTCCTCCTGCCTTCCCCTTCCCTGTGTCACGACGTTCCGAAGAGCGTCAAGGTGGAGAAGCTGTCCCGGGCAAGGTATTACATCGCCTTGCCTCGAGTTGCCCGCCGCGTCTCAGGATTCGTGAAGAGGAAGACGAAAGGAAGAAGAAGGAAGCTGTAGAAGATGAGGATGATGCGATGATGAGGGAATATTAGAAAAGGGTTTATAGATCCTTAGTAAAGAGTGCGAGATGATGGATCTGTCTCCTGTTATTTTTTTTTTTGCGTTTTAAGAACTGCCAGAAAAAAAAGGAAAGGAAAGGAAGATGATGGAGATAAATGAGATGGATGCGATGAAGGAATAGGAGAGAAAAAGGTTTGAGGATACGGTGTGTGCGTGTGCGTGTGCGTGTGCGTGTGCGTGTGCGTGTGTGTGTATGTGTGCGTGTGTGTGTGTGTGTGTGTGCGTGTGTGTGTGTTATCCATTAACCCCCGTAAAAAATAACTAAATGACAACTCTGTTCTTTTATGTCTTTCCGTTTTAATAAATTTTACCCTTTGTTTGTTTATTTGTTTGTTTCGCATGCACATATATATATTTAACGATGTATTTTAAGTAATCATCCATTATTATCCTCTCTGGTAATTTGAGCTCTTTGTATGTGTGTGTATGTTTGTGTGTGTGCGCGTGAGAGTGTGTGCGTGTGCTTGGGTGAATGTCCGTGTGTATGTGCGTGCGTGAGTACCTGTCCGTTTTATCACCTGGACGACGCTAAATTAATCAACTAGTTTGCTCGGCGCCCGGATTCAGCACCGGATCCTGGCGAACGCTGGGCATAATCCGAATTCAATAACACCGGATGCGTAAAGTTAATAATATTTTTTACACGCGTAGGCGACTAAACAGCGCCGGTAAGCAGTGTTGTTGTGCGCGCTGTAGACGGGACTTCAGGAATAACGAGGAACAATGCTATTTACTGTTTTCATTTTTGTTGTTATTTTTTCATTACTCTTATTTTTTATTCTTCTTCCTCGGAACAATGCTAGTTTCTGATGTTGTTTATATTTGTTTTTTGTATTACTTTATTATTTTTTTCCCGCGTAGTAGAAGAGACTTTAGGAATAACGCGTAACAAAGCTATTTTCTGATGTTATTTATATTTGTTTTTGTATTACTTTATCATTCTTTTCTTAACTTTTTCCTCGTAGTAACAGAGATTTTAGGAATAACGCGTAACATTTCTATTCTCTGATGTTAATGTGCTCGCTGTAGACGGGACTTTAGGAACAACAAGGAACATTGCTATTTACTGATGCCATTTTTTGCTGTTATTTAGATATTTTTTTGTTTGCTCTTCCATTTTTTTTCCTTCTCGTATTAGGATCGACTTTAGGAATAACGCGTAACAAAGCTATTTTCTGATGTTATTGTGCTCGCTGAAGACGGGACTTTAGGAACAACTAGGGACAATGCTATTTACTGATGCCATTTTTTGATGTTAAGATTTTTTTATTGTTTTGTTCTTCCATATTTTCTTTCCTTCTCGTATTAGAATTGACTTTAGGAATAGAGCGTAACAAAGATATTTTCTATTATTATTTGTCTGTATTTCTGTTATGCATGTTTCTTCTTCATAACACAGCCATTTTTTGACATTATTTTTCTTATAATGGTTATTTTTTTGTGCTACTGATTATTCGATTCTTCTTATATATATATATATATATATATATATATATATATATATATATATATATATATATATATATATATATATATATATATATATATATATATATATATATATATATATATATATATATATATATATATATATATATATATATATATATACATATATATATATATATATATATATATATATATATATATATATATATATATATATATATATATATATATATATATATATATATTTCATTACAAAGCTATTTTCTGCTGCTCCTTATTCATTTCCTTATTTTTTTTTCATCAGTTTATAATTCTTGTTTTATCTTCTAATTTCACTTCTTCATTCTTCATTTTCCTTCTTCATTCACCTTTTCTCTCTCATACCTCACTTCACATTCACCCAGCATCTCTTCTCTTCCTCGTCTCTTCCTCCTCCTCCCTTCCTCCTTCACCTGTCTTTCACACCTCACCTCCCTTGGTCTAATCTCTCGTTTCTCTCCCTCTCGTTTCTCTCTTACGTTATTCCGCATTCATTTCTTGACCTGTTCTGCTCTCTCTCTTTCTCTTTCTCTCTCTCTCTCTCTGATCTCTCCTTCCTTCATCCTTTGTTTCTCTCTTTCTCTTACGCGTTACACGCTTTCTCTCTCTCTCTCCCTCTTTCTTTACCTGTATATGGATTCTCTCTCTCTCTCTCTCTCTCTCTCTCTCTCTCTCTCTCTCTCTCTCTCTCTCTCTCTCTCTCTCTCTCTCTCACGCAGCGGAACAGGAAAAGTAACAGGAACACACACACACACACACACACACACACACACGCACGCAGTCGTCCTTCCGATCCTTTCTTTCGTCCTCGTGAGCCGGAACGAAGAGCAGGTAAGGAGGAAGAAGAGGCGGAGGAGGAGGAGGAAGATGAGGAGGTGGGGGAGGAGGAGGAGGAGGCTTGGCATGCAGCGGTCCCGTCTCTGGAGGTCGCAGGGCATCCTCGGAGCCGTCCCGCCACGATCACGGAAGAAAAAAGGGAAGAGGGAGGCATTAAGTCACCGTGTTTACCCTTCCCTACACCCACAGCCGCAACGAAGCCAGTAAGGTGACAAGCGACTCCTACTGGGCACTCCACGCCTCCTCCTTCTCCTCTCTCTATGGTATTCCGGCTTGCAAATGGTAGCCACGCCACCCTTGTCTTAAATAAAACAGTAGAGTAATGGGAGACATGGCAAGTGGACATGTGGTAACCTCGGGAGAAGCTGTGGAGGTGGTACTGGTGGTGGTGGTGGTGGGCCCTCCCTAGTCCCTCCTGCCTTGCCGGGTCAGAGGCGGCTGTGCTCCCAGTTGCGATCCAGACGTCAGAGTGATTGTACGTCGCTCGCTGCCCCGGACTCTGCCTCGCCTCGCTCGGGGACTGACTAGCGAGGAGCCAAGTTGGACGTTGTAGCGGAGGTCCTGCCCTTGTTTTGTGTTTTCTCGCTTGCGTTTCGCTGTTTGTTGTTTTGTGTGTTGTGTTGCGATGGACCTGCATGGTGTGTTGCCTACTGCCCTTTGGCTTGCGTGTGCGACGAAGGAATACTGATCGAAGGAAGGAAGGGGAAGTGTGAAGTGAAGGAAGGAAAGGCAGGAAAAAGTGCTGAGCTTTGATACGAAAACAACCTACCCAGAAATTGATACTATAACCGATACTGGGAAACGCCAATCAACAAGAACGTGCGGGAACGGGAAACAGGAACAGAAGCAACAGTGACAGGAGAGAGAGAAAGAACGAGTGAGAGAGACTGGACTGGAGTGAACGTGAGGAAGGAGAGCTGAGTATGCAAGTCTTCGCGGTGGAGTAACGATTGTGTCGAGGAAGACGCGGCCGTGACTTGAGTGCAGGTGTGTGTCGTGTGATGGCCGCGTTACCACACCTGACGGAGCTGACGCAGGTGTGCAGGGGCTGACGATGGACTGCTGAGAGACGAAGGAAGACGTGTTTGCCTTCGTCAGCTGACCTCCTCCTCCTCCTCCTCCTCCTCGTTGCCATCTTCCTCATCATCATCTTCCAACCTATTCATCACGTCGGTGTGTGGACGCATCGGTGAGTTACGCTTTTCCTTGTGTGTGTGTGTGTGTGTGTGTTTGTGTGTGTGTGTTGTGTTGCATATTTATTGTCTCTTCCCGCCACTAGCACATCGATTTTAGTTAGTACTCATGTGAGACTTTTGACATAACCAACACACACACACACACACACACACACAGGCACACATTTTCCACACTCATTTTTTTAACTTTGCAATGTGTCTGTCTAACTGTGTGTGTGTGTGTGTGTGTGTGTGTGTGTGTGTGTGTGTGTGTGTGTGTGTGTGTGTGTGAATTGATCAAGTGTCGCGCTGATTTATGTGTTTTCTGCCGCAATGGGAGTGGCACAGTCTGTAGGCCTTCCCTTTATCATTATTTATACTCGTGTGATAAGAGAAAGGGTAAAAATCAAAGGTAGAGTAGGCCTATGAATAGAAATCGAGTAGTAGTAGTAGTAGGAGGAAGAGGAAGAGGAGGAGGGGGCAGAGAGTAATAGTAGTAGTAGTAACCATTCCGCACAGGTGTTTACTAATTAGCTAAAGCGTGGTGATTAGCGTCCAGGTGAAGGTAAAGTTCCAGATATTTCATGATTTAGGTATTAACGAAGATGACTCAAAACGTGTTCTCTCTCTCTCACTTTCTCTCTCTTTCTCTCTTTCTCTCTTTTTCATATTCGTTTGCAGAAGATTAATTAAAAGCGACTGTGTGTGTGTATGTGAGTGTGTGTGTGTGTGTGTGTGTGTGTGTGTGTGAGTATCACCCTTACACACACACACACACACACACACACACACACACACACACACACACACCGTCGATTGGAATTTGGAATCTATGAGGTAATGCAGTGGTTGGGCGCCGACAGGAATTTCCACTACTCCATTGTGCCTTCGGATAAAATATACAAGAGAAAAAAAGATAGAAAGAAAATACAGATAGGCAAGAACGCCACTGCAAGAAACTAATATCACTTCTCCTTTCCATGAATATTTCCTCTCTCTCTCTCTCTCTCTCTCTCTCTCTCTCTCTCTCTCTCTCTCTCTCTCTCTCTCTCTCTCTCTCCGATACATGTTTTGGGTAAGATCATTTCGACAACGGCTCTTTTTCCTCTTCGATTTAAATACATTAGACTTTATTTCATGGGCGTGCAAGAAACGATAGAGAGAGCGACTTTTACTCTCATACCCCGGGGAGGGAAAGATAAGAGATGCTGAGAGGAGAGGAAGAGATAGAGGGCCGCATCTTCAACACTTCGACACCCAGGCACACACATATTTGACAGTTCTTTCTTAGGAGTTTGTGGGCATTTCCATGGGTACTTTTATGACCCTGGTGGTAATTGGACCCTTCTTCTGCACCATGAACCTCAATAAACACATATTTGACAAGGCTTACGTAGGAGTTTGTGGGCATTTCCAGGGGTACTTTTATGACCCTGTGGTAACTTGACCCTTCTTCAGTACCATGAACCTAATATAACACTCATGAAAACCCCATTCATTTCATTTTTGGCCTTTGGAAATGGTTGACTTGAGAGGTTTGGAAGCATCTGAGAATACCAACCACAAGGAATCGACTTCTATTCAGACTTGCATTCCTATCTGTGACTCAACGCGTGTTTGCACTGGTCTGGAAAGGGTTCGAACCTCCTCCTTGATGTGTGTGGGAGGAGGGAGGGAAGAAGTTGGTAACCCTAAGTTGTTTACACGAGGACCAGGGAAGAGAGAGAGAGAGAGAGAGAGAGAGAGAGAGAGAGAGAGAGAGAGAGAGAGAGAGAGAGAGAGAGGGGCTGGTGGTGAGGGTGGTTACTGAGCCTGTTCATAGATGGCGCTCGTGGTCGGGAGATGAGGAAGAGGAGGAGGAGGGAAGGAGAGGAGGAGGATGCGATCTCCCCCGCCCTCTCAGTAGTGAACTCACGCTGTCCACACTCAACGATGCCATGTTTAGGGTAATTTTTGTCGCTTTTTTTTCCTTTTCTAGGGTTATGGCGGGCCCTGCAGGGAATAATGTTGCCTTAATGAGCGTATTCTTACCTTTACCTGGCCGAGGGGAAGCTTTTTTCAGGGTTTTCACGCACTTTTACTTACGTTATCCTGAGCGGCGGTAATATCAATGCCTCACACACACGCACGCAAAACTACAGGAATGAAATCTGATAACAACATCGATTTTCAATATTGAGTTTCTCTTCTCGTGTCACGGAGGCGGACGGGAACTGCCCTCTCGAAAAGCCCGCGTAGAAGTGTAGCACTCGACTCCGCTGAGGGACGAGACGGGCGATCTGATCCTGTGCCCTTGCCTCGTGATATGAAGGACCCGATGCGAATCTCAGAGGAACGTGAGCGTAAATAACCGAGGCGTGTCAGTGAGTGTGTTTGTGCGCCGCGGGATTGGTGGGAACGGCCGCGGCACACCTGAGCGGCGGTCATTAGCTTACCTGGGGCGAGATTTGTCCCTCCTTACCTCGTCTGTGATTTCACTTGTGCTTCCGTGCGTAGGCCAGGCGTGCTTGCTCTCTCTCTCTCTCTCTCTCTCTCTCTCTCGTATTATATTTTCTTTGTTTTATTTGTGGTCTTAGTTGTTTTTAACGTCATTTTGAATAAGAAATGATATAGAAGTGTATTTTAACTCGTATAA